>NC_043965.1:53684629-53822401 GCF_902148855.1 Sphaeramia orbicularis | reverse complement strand
AGTTGAACTTACTTAAAATAGTGTTTAGAGATACAATGAGGTAATAAGTCTGTCTTTTCACAATATTCTAGCTAATATAGTGCTAGTTTTAACTAATACGAAGCTACAGAAAAACGATTGTTGTGACACCACTTGCATGATTTCACCTTAACAATATGAAATCTGTCTTAAACACAATGGGATGCACAAGATGGACTTTTTCAATTCCAATACCTATAAAACCCTATTCCCAGGGCTGATACACAGTTTCAATCATTCATTTATGTAAAGCAACAACAGGCCAGACATTAAATATGTGTACTTTGTAAATCAGAATGTAGTAATATACATATATGTACATTTACACATGACATCCATGTACATGTGAACATAGAATAATACAAAGTACAGGGCTTAAACTAAGATGATCTTTAAGAAGATCATTTACTGTATAAGTCGAGGTACTACTTAACAGCTTGAGCATTTCATGTTCTGTGGCGTTATATTTCTAACTCCTCTACAGACAAATATGATACTTTTTGCATGTAAAATAACTTAAGAACTACAAAGAAAAAAATATTAATCCAACTGTAGTCATACACAATCTGCTTTTCTAGACCGTATTCCCAAAACAAAATAATTGTGGATCTTAGTTAGACCAGGAATTTTTGTAGTGCATTAACCACACTGTTCCTGGTCGGAACAGTGTGAAAACACTAGTTCAGACTTTTGGACCAATCACAGGACATTATGCAAACTTGTTGTCATGAAAAAACAAAGAAAATAAAAAGGGAAAAGTTGAAAATGAGGTGCACCAACTTGCTGACATCAGATGCATGGCTGAAAGGAGACAGGGCACACATAGATGTGTATGGAAAGGTGTATTTGCTACCTCCCAAAACTACTTTTCACTACTGTGAAAGTATAACTAGGCAGATGTGTAATCTGCACAATGTCAGTTATTTTGTTCAGATCCTGAGTGAAATCTTGGTCAGTTACAGGACTTTATGAGAGCCCTGAAAACAGGACAATCCTCCAACGACAGAATTCCAGTTTTCCAGGTAAATCTTGGCTGACTGTATTGACAGTGGCAGTCTGTTAGCTGCTCATAGATGTTGTGTTGGGTTTGTGACTCTCTGAGGAGTTTTGGTCATGGCTTCCCAGCAGGGGGGTTATGTGAAGGAATGTAGCTGGTGGAGTATTCCGCTTGACTGAGCAGGCTTAACATCAGCCTTCAGCTTCCCTCCTCCTCCTCCTCTCCGCTCCTCTGTCCTCCTCACCTCCCTGCCATTCTCCCTCCTCATCTCTCTGTGCAGCAGAGCGTTGCCACTGACTCCAGTTCACGCTTATTGGGTCACATGTCACACACAGAAAAGAATGTTTTGCGTCTGAACTGAGAGGAAAGTCTGCAGGGTTTTCCAATGAAAAATGCTCTTGTTTGTTTCTGTGTGTATTCAAGCCTGAATAAAACAAAAGATGAGAGAGACTCACGAGGGCATGTGATAGAAAGAATTCACAAGATTAACACTCAGAGGATTAAATTATCATCCTATGTGGAGCAGAAGAGTAACTGTCTTTCTTTGCCACACTTGTAGGATGAGGAGGACTCATTTGTGATGAAGGCCATCATCCACGCCATAAATGACGATAATGTTCCTGGTCTGCAGCATCTGCTTGGCTCTTTGAACAGTTATGATGTCAACCAGCCCAATAAGGTGACTGATACAATCACATTCACCTATTTTTCACATTATTGATTCTAATCTTGTATTTTTCTGTGCTCCCATTCACGTTGTCCTGGTAAATCTAAACCTTCCACTCTTGAAGGTGATATTTCTAGTTTAAAAACATTAAACATACATTGTGAAGAAGTACCAGTTTGGGTTTTATGTCAAAGATATCAGTATAATAGAGAAAAACACCTGCCCCTTCTGTATGAATCCATGGGACTGTATTTTTTTTTTTTTTTTTTTTTTGGGGGGGGGGGGGGGGGGGTATTCTAGTCAATGGTGAGAGACTAGTCATTTTCACCCCTTAAAATCCCCTTGAATTCTGCCATTTTGACATACAGTATGATGTTCAACAATTTGAAAGATAACTTTACAAGTTAAAACTCTTGAACTATCAGACTGAACATATGTAAATATAAAGACTACGTGCCTGAAAGCTGCAGAGGTGACGTCATCATAACGTCTCTGTACATGAGTCCGGTGATACAGCGGATAGCACTCGTGCCTCACAGCAAGAAGGTCCTGGGTCGATTCCAACACCAGTCGATGGGATTGTTTTCCCCGTGTGCGTGGGTTCTCTCTGGGTACTCCAGCTTCCCCACCATCCAAAGACATGCACTGATAGGTTAATGTGTTAATCCAAATTGCCCGTAGGTGTGAATGTGAGTGGTTGTTTATCTTTATATCAGCCCTGTTATGAACTGGTCATATGTCCAGGGTGATCCCCGCCTTCGCGCATAAGTAGCTGGGATAGGCTCCAGTGACCCTAGTTAGGATAACACAAGTTCAGGAAATGTTAGTTTGTGGTAAAACTCTTGAACTATCAGACTGAAAATATGTAAATATAAAGACTACATGCCTGAAAGTTGCAGAGGTGACTTCATTGTAAAAGTCTCAGAGTCCATATCTCTGCAGCATCAACATCAACTAATTTGTTGTGATTTTCACTTCCTTTATACTACCATAATACTTTTTCACTTCACTGTCAAAGAATGAGGTAAAATGTGATGTTGGCAGTAGCCATTTTGGTGTTGGTGACATGTATCATGTATAACAAGAGATTTGGTCCATTGTTGAACCCTAAATTTTTCTTTACTATCTTTGCTACAAACTGTGACGTGTAAAATTAACTTTTAAAGTGACGAACCAACAAATGTCTAAATGGTGACATAATTCATAAGGACAGAAGGATCAAAATAATTTGCCTCTCACCACTGACTACAATTTATATTTTTCCCAAAATTAAGGAAACGGAAGGGATGGGACTTAGGTTCTTGATGCATCTAGAGCATTTAGCATGCGTAAGCAGGTAGCACTAAACACCCTTTCTCCCTCACAGTATTGAAATTGGTGAACACCAACTTCACAGCTTTGTTGTTAAATCTGCCCTCTGTTGGATTTAAAATTGAATTTTTCAGCCTTAGCTTTAGAGCTGATTGCTTTAATTTCATCCCATCCAAGAACATCATGTGCATCATCCTAGTTTGAAAAAGATTATAGTGTCAGTTCTACGTGCTTCTGCATTGCAGGTGAGTTCACTTCACTTCCTTAGCCCCCCTTCAAAATGTACCTGTACAGTACTGTGTAGTGTGTGTGTAGACTTTAACTACATGGCAGCATGTTTTGCCCTGAAGCAGGCATGACTGTCTGAGTTTTGTGATGGAGGTCTCTGGATCATGAGACCACAAAGTGAATTTTGTGAAGTTTATGACTGAACATATTCAGGCTTTAACTGAGCGGTCTTATGAAAAATTGTACATTGAGATCTTTCTGTCTGTCTTGTATTTATCAGATTTGAGACAGAGATGGATGTTGTTCAGTTTTATATCTTGTGAAGTAACAACTTCCCACATTGGTCATCCCAAAAAATTTAACACATAGTAAAGTATCTGGGCACAGATCCATATATTTAGATTTACTGGTTATATTTATTCAGCTTAATGTAAAAGCTGGTTGTTAAAACTTTCCTTTAAATCTGTTGTGGGTAAAAATGACTATGGACCCCACTGTAACATAATTATAAAACACAGTCAATATGGAACCAGTTAGCACTAATGCAAGCTCTGGTCTGAGTGCATTCAGCTAGAGTGCCATAATGTGGTGTATGACACTAAAATGTTACAAAGTGAACCTGTTGGAATCTGTTGAAGTAAAAATAAAAAGTCAGTTTGATCCAGTTGCTTGAAATGGTCCCCAGAGCTAGGTGAATTTTTTACCAGAGCAATGTTTGTTGACTCCCTAGAGGTTATTTTTCCAAACTCTTTAGTGATGGTGGAATTCCAACCATTTAGACATTGTCCATTCTACATGCCCTTTGAAAACTGGTTAAGATGTCGAAGAGTGAACAGACAGACACAATTTGGAGTATCTTTAAACCTACATACTGGAGCTTTCTTTACAGTAAAAGACATTCAATCAAGAAAACCAGTTGAAGAAAACAGAGGAAGATATTATTATTCTGAGCTTAAACAGGCCATGAAGTAGAAGAATCAGGGCTCCCCAAAGAGAAAACCTTAAGAATAGAAACAGGCTGGTTCAAACTTCACGTTCAACTTCAATGGTTCCCACTTGTTTCCATCTTAAAGATATGATAAGGAATGCAAGTTAACACAATGATAAGTAAGTATGAATTAATTTGAGCTTTTTTCAACAATATTTTCATTTTAATTATTAAGAGGAGTGCTATATATAGCCTTGCCCCAAAGGGCTATGTCCTCATTATTCAGTGTTTCGAAGGAGATGTTGTATGTTGACAGGTGATGGGGGAATGTGATGTTATTAAAGTCAGTCAGGTGAAACGAAAAGAGATCTTAAAAGTATAAACGAATGAGAACAAAGTGTCTTGAGGATAAGAGAAACAACGGCAAAAGAAGCAACAAAATACATCCATTATTCCTGTGGTCCATTTAAGCTGATGAACTGTTCTTGGCAAAAGTCCTACACTGCAAAAAAGGGGTGTCTAAAAACAAGATCAAAACACTAAATCTGGGGAAAAAGTACTCAAAACAAGTGAAATTATCTGTCCATGCAGCAAGATAATTTCACTTTATTTAAGACTGTTAAATCTAGTAGAAATAAGCATGTCTAAAGATTTATTTAGAAGGCTTAAAATAAGCATAAAATGCTGGTTATAACATGAGATTACTTAAAAAATAACTTTTACAGCCTCAAAATAAGTGAAATATACTAAATATAAGCATAAATAGCAGAAAATGGTGGTTTTAAAATGAGATTACTTAAATTTTTTTCTTTTTACAGCCTCAAAATAGTGAAATTTACTAAATATACACGATTATAGAAAACAAAATAATGAGTATCAGTTTAGAATGACTAAGATCTGTCTTAATCCAAGTTAGTTTTAATCCAAGTTAGTTTATCTTGAAACAAGGCTTGCTTCATCTGAAAACTCAGATTTAAAACCTAAAGCCTGGCCTTATTTCTAGAATATACATCTTGTTTCTACGGAAATCCCAACCACAATGGCTTTTTAGAGCAATCAACATTTATTTAACACTCAACATCATCAGCAGTAAGTCAGGGTTTCTATGCATTCTTACAATCAATCTGTAACGGGTAGTGTACAAGATGGAGGACCCAAATGCAACTCACTCAGAGATGTTCTTTATTATGAGTTCAATGGATTCTGACACAGGACTCTGACATAGACAGGAACATGGACTGGAAACGGACTAGTTAAACTCACTCATACTGACTGGAAACAGATTCCTGCACAGGCGGGGAACAGAACTCGGGGAAACGGAAAGCAGATCTCTTAATCCTATAGACAGATGGGGTTTACCGGTGCAGAGATGAGGGCATCTTCAGAATCAGATAGGCCTACAGAAGAATGTTGGATAGTCCCACAAGAAGCAAGAACAATGTGGCAAAGAGTAGCTGAGGCAGAGCTGCTTAAATGCTGGCCAGCTGATAAGGCACACCTGTTAGCAACAGGTGGAGCTAATGCTGCCACTGAGGTGTGGTAAGGTAAGGGAGAAGACAGCAGTTGATGGGCAAAATTAAGCTTTCTGAAGCAATGAACCTTTTCATCACAACTGTATTGAAAAAGGTTCACTACTCATTTGACACATACACCACTGGTTCGAACACTGATTCAGTGGTAGTGGTTCACGATGCACTGCTGATAAATCTGTATGGGTTATTTGATAAGAACATGAACAACATGAATCAAGCTCCACTGAAAATTGGTTTGTTTTTTTGACACATGCTTTGAAGCTTTGGTGTCACAGGTAACATCACTACAGTTGGGAGTTCCAGGTGAAACTGTTTGTGGCTGATGAGGTGTGACGAAGTGAGACTGCACCAAGCAAACTGTGACATAATCGTTACAATAAAGACATTTGAATATCATTTTTTCACAATCCACAAAAGAGAAAAAACAATTTCTCAGCCCTCTCAGTTATGTATCAGCATTTTTCAATGCCAAAAAATGCCACGGACTGTAGGATGAGTGGTGGTTAACACTGTATAATTTATCTCTCACATTGTCATGAGAAACATGCTTAAAGTCAGAGCAGTAATAAACTCTGTGTCTTTCTGATGCTTTTTGTGTGACTTGAATCTAGCAACTTGAGTTTGTTTCTGAATCTTAAAACAAGATTATTTTGATGAGACTTTGGGGGAGCGATATCCATCCATCCATCCATCCATTTCTTCCGCTTTATCCGGGGCCGGGTCGCGGGGGCAACAGTCTAAGCAGGGATGCCCAGACTTCCCTCTCCCCAGACACCTCCTCCAGCTCTTCTGGGGGGACCCCGAGGCGTTCCCAGGCCAGCCGAGAGACAGTCTCTCTAACGTGTCCTGGGTCTTCCCTGAGGTCTCCTCCCAGTGGGACATGCCCGGAACACCTCCCCAGGGAGGCGTCCAGGAGCCACCCAATCCACAATGCACCCGGCCCTACAATTCCCTCGGTGGGTGGTGAGTCCACCGGAGGGCGGGCCCACGTCGCTCCTTCGGGCTGGGCCCGGCCAGACCCCGTGGGCATAGGCCCGACCACCAGGCGCTCGCATTCGAGCCCCAACCCCAGGCCTGGCTCCAGGGTGGGGCCCCGGCTGCGCCATACCGGTCAACGTCACGTTCTTTTGATGTTTTCTTTTCATAGGGGCTTCTGAACTGCTCTTAGTCTGGCCCGTCACCCAGGACCTGTTTGCCTTGGGAGACCCTACCAGGGGCATAAAGCCCCCGACAACATAGCTCCTGGGATCATTCGGGCACTCAAACTCCCCCACCACGATAAGGTGGCAGTTCAAGGCGGAGGGGGAGAGATTTAATATATCTTATTTTAACAGTTATTTACTTCATTTTAAGATTTCTTGCCTATTTGAGACAAAAAGATAAGGTTGTGTTTGATTTAAGATTATTTTGTAAAACTGAATACTTAAAATAAGAAATTAACTCTTAAATTATCTAACAATTCTAAATCTAAGTTTGTTTTTTATCTTGGTAGGAACCAAATAATTTGCAGTGTACAGCTGTAATCTTCTCCTCTATATCTTTTGTTGTTTTCACCTCAGCCAGTGCTGCAAATATAACACCAGGGAAAAATTGATGTAAATACCATCCACCTGATTTTTGATTTTGACTGAAATTTTTTTTTCAACCCTGGAAAACTATACTAATCAGTTTTTTTCCTCCTATTGTTTCTTGTGTAATTACTTGCTGTCAGATTGAGACTTACTGTTTCAACTTTATAAAAAAAGGGCTGATAACACAGCACGTCCACTCAGAAACTGAGATTACAACATGTATTTATGTTTCAGCATGGGACCCCTCCCCTCCTGATCGCAGCAGGCTGTGGCAACATTCAGATCATCGAGGTGTTGATGAGGAAAGGTGCAGAGATCCAGGCCCACGACAAGGTAAAACTCATCAGCGTGTCTTTGACAGCCAGCTGTGGAGTTTAACACACATGGAATTATTTGGCATCAGAGCCACAGTAATGAAGGCTACACAAAGTGACAGACTGTCATTGGGCTTATGGCACAGCCCATTCATACTTTAAATAAATACAGAATGCACATGAACTCATCACATTAAGCTGTGATGCAAAGGTTATTTACATAACAAAGCCCTGTATTGCACATTTTCAAAAAGCTGGACTAGACGGGTGCTTTAGGAAAGGACCAAAAAAAAAAAAAAAAAAAAAAGAAAGAAAATTTTTGACCGATTAAAGCTATACCTACCGATGTGGCATTTCTCACAGCACTTACTAAAAGTTTGAACATGAACAACCCGCTCTCCAAAGCCCCACCCCCTTCCCTCTGCCTGAGCTCTGAGGCTCCTCCTCCTCTCTCCTCCTCTCATCTGATGCGCGATGGAAACAGAGGAGGAAGCAGATGCGGAGGTCCGGTCCGTTTTGGCGTGCCGCGGACCCCTCCCTCAGTAATCAGATGCATCATCCACCTGCCGCGGGCCCGCGGCTCCTGTTCCATCAGTAGACCTGGTCTGTGCAGTACTGGGTCAGGTCTTCACTGCAGTGCCCAGGGGATGGGCGCGTGCACTGTGAACGCGCGGCCTCCGCGAATTTTCCATGGACATTTGAGGTTTCATAGTCCATACAATTGTCATCCTACATCATCTTACATTGTGTGACACCATGTACATGCACCTGTATGAGTCCCACCGTCATAAAAGCTGAGCTTTATGCAGACCTGTTTAGTCCAGCACAGCTGACTTCCGGACTTTGATCTCCATCTTTCATTCATCAGACTCCCGTTTGTGCCCCTCAGTTGTTGTTTCTGTTCATAAATCCGTTTTTTCCCTTCCACATGTGCATGTCAGTTCTATCCAAACACATCGTAGACAGTAGACTGTGGTCAGTGACAGGAGAAGCAGCGCCAGTGAAGTGTCAGATTCAGAGGGACACATCGGATGTGAGACGGAGATAATGGATCGGATGCTGGACGGCCGTAATGGATGATTGACACAGAGGCTCAGTCAGGATCGGCCAATTATTTTATTCGGACCGACTAAAATGATTGGTCAGACTTTTATCAGAAATATATGAGAATTAAACATTTTTGAGTTTCAAAACCTGGTGGATTTCTTTTACATTTTAGTTTGACACACTTATTAGGAGCATTTTAAGATGACAAAAGAAAAGTGTAAAAATGCCACATCATACGGTATAGCTTTAACTAAATCACATTTTTACAACTTACAGCTGGGTGGAATAGCATAAATAGACAGAACGTATTGCATACTACATGCATGTGTATTATTGAGAACATACTACTTTCTATAGCTTCATACAGTAGAGCGGGGGTTCCCAAGAGGGGGATTCGCATGACACCAGCGGGGGGGTTGTGTGATGATTTTCAGAAACCTCTTGATGTGATTCCTGAGGTGGTTATGACTGATTAAGGGCAGTATTGTTGCACCTGTACTTTGAAGGAAGAAAAATGATATTGTGAGTTTCAAAGTGCATAGGAAGTGCCTTTACTTTTATAGAGCAAAGCTTTCATTAATACGGTACAAACAACAGCTGGTCAGCGACATACGGGTAAGGCATTATTGGGCTGACAGGTTTGACTAATTGTGTCACATTAATAAAAAGTAAACATAAAAAGGCCAATAAATGTTGTAAAACAGACACAGTAATGTTACATTACCGAACCCCTGCACATAAAACAGAACACAATGAGTAAAATGTCAAGTACCCACAGTGCAATGCAGTAAATATGCCACAGTATCCAGCATTTCCACTGGTAAAGTTCCTTGCCACCACACCATACATTTGATACAGAAAACAACACTGTTGCTTTAGACTTATACATACAGTGGATAGAAAAAGTCTACACATCCTTGTTCATATGTCAGGTTTTTGTGATGTAAAATAACGAGACCAAGATAAATCGCTTCAAACTTTTTCTACCATTAATGAGACCAATAACCTGTACAAGTCAATAGAAAAACAAGCTGAAATCTTTTAAGGGGAAAAATAAAAAACTTACAATAACCTGGTTGCATAAATATACACACCCTTATACTAATACTTTGTCGCAGCACCTTTGGCTTTTATCACAGCACTGTCTTTTTGGGTAGAAGTCTATCAGTGTGACACATCTTGATGTGGCCATATTTGCCCACTCTTCTTTATAAAAATGCTCGAAATCTGTCAGATTGTGAGGACATCTCCTGCGCACAGCCCTCTTCAGATCACCCCACAGATGTCCAATCAGACTCAGGTCTGGACTCTGGTGGGCCATTCCAAAACCTTCATCTTCCTCTGTGAAGCCATTGTTTGGTTGATTTGGTTGTGTGCTTTGGATCACTGCTGAGCTAAAAGATGTAGTTCTCTTCATCTTTCTAGCAGAAGCCTGAAGGTTTAGGTCCATCACTGACTGGTATTTGGAACTGTTCAGAATTCCCTCCATCTTGACTAAGGCCCCAGTCCCACCTGAAGAAAAACAGCCCCAAAGCATGCTGCTGCCACCATCATGCTCCATTGTAGGTTTGGTGTTCTTTTGATGATGAGCAGTGCTGTTTGTGCAAAATATACCTCTTGGAATTATGACCAAAAAATTCAACCTTGGCTCACTGGATCGTAACACATTTACCCACGTGTTCAAATGTGTTTTTGTCAAAATGTAGCCGGGCTTGGGCACTTTTCTTCACAGGATAAGGCTTTGGTCTTGGTCCCCTACCCCATAGCCCAGACATGTCAGATTGTTGTCATATGTCCTACATTGCAAGTATTTGCTAGAAGTTTTTGCATCTCCTTCAGTGTTGCTGTTGGCCTCTTGACAGCCTCCCTGACCAGTTTTCTTCTGGTCTTTTCATCAGTTTTGGAGTGACGTCTAGTTCTCTGTTGTGCCATATTTTCTCCACTTGATGATGACTGTCTTTACTGTGTTCCATGGTATATTAAATGCCTTGGAAATTATTTTCTACCCTTCTCCTGAGTGATACCTTTGAAAAATGAGATCCCACTGATGCTTTGGAAGCTCTCTGTGAACCATGGCTTGGACTGTAAGGTGTGATTGCAAAGATGTCAGGAAAAGCCTATAGAACAGTCCAGCTTTATTTGGGGTTAATCGAGGCACTTTAAATGGTGGCAGGTGTGTGCTTACTCCCATTTAATTTGAATTTGAATGTGATTGGTTCATTCTCAACACAGCCACACCCCCAGTTATAATAGGGTCTGCACACTTGTGCAACCACATTATCTCACTTGGTTATTTTTCCTTCCCATCCCTAAAAGATTTCAGTTTGTTTTTCAGTTGAATTGTGAAATGATTTATCTTTGTCTATTTTTTTTACATCACAAAAACCTGGCATTTTAACAAGGGCGTGCAGACTTTTTATATCCACTGTATGTACCTATATTATAAAAGCCAAATGGCCTCTGTGTGCATGCGTGTGTGTGTGTCTGGGGACTCACACTAAATCCATTCAGAACTGACTGCTGCAGTTTGTCATACATATGTATTTTTGGTCAAGGAACAGACTAGCGAAAATGGCAAGTTGATAGGACCATATTTGGGGAGATATTAGTAATTTTGGAATACAATAGCCTTACAATCACATTGCTATATCCAGAATGCTTTAGCGGTGACTGTGGGACAAATGCAGTACATTATGCATGAATATACAACAGCATAAAAGAACCACATCTAGTCAATGCGCTAGTAATATATAACAGTTCTACTATTTCCAATAAAAAGCCACACACACTTCTTGCCACTGTACAATTTTTACCCCCATATTTTTTACCCCTATGAATTATGCACATGCTCCAAACCGTCAGGCTTGTGCAACTGCATTCTTTTGGATGGAAACATCTGGTAGTAAATCCTGTCATACTGGATTTTTTCCTTTTTGTTTATCATTGACTATAGTAAATTTCACTTTGTATATTCAAACTACACAGTTAATGGGCTACGTGCTGTACCAAATTTACCCACATAATGCACATGTGCGAGAACACCGGAAATACAAAACTAATACGGGGGTAAAAATTGTATGTGACACTGCACCTTTCTGGGGTAATCAGAAGAACAGCGTGTGAAGGGACTTTTTTCTACACTGAGTAGGCCTACTTATTTAATAAGTAGGACAGAAACCTGCCAACCTGTGCACGCACCTCTGTCTGTCTGTCTGTTCTGTCTGTCTGTGTATCTATCAAGATCTAATGTTAGTTAGCTAATCAGAGGTTAGACAGCTTTTCCCCCCTGTCATTTAAGACTTGTAACTTTTCTCATCAACTTTGTCCTTTCTCTGCTCTTTATCCTCACATGTGAAGATAGGATGACAAATGAATATGTTTTATGACACAGAGCAGATTGAACTCAGTAGTGGACCTACAAACAGGAAATGATGTCAGTTTAACAAGTGAATTTTCTGATAATGACTGATAATTGATGTGACCTAATATCTGAATTTTATCCGTAGCATTTTTGGCTGTTACCAAGCCCGAGTTACCACACCATTAAACAAAAAAAGAAGATTAAAGCTGTAATGCACTATGGGATGTAATGCGTCATGCAGATGTCTGGAGTAGCGTGTTGTGTATTTAATGGGGGTATCTTTTGCATACTGAGAACCAGCCACTTTTAGTATGCAGGTTGGTCAGTGGCACACTAGCTTTATAACATTAGTGTACTGTCAAGTGTGTATGTTGATATATCTTCCATATTGCTCCAGAAATATGCTGTGTATGTATTATCACGTTGGTGGCAGACACAAATCCATAAAAGCCTTACTTATGTAGTAAAGGTTAGGACTAAATGATGGAATTTTCTCCTTCAGAGTGGAGCCAATGCTATCTACTATGCAGCAAGACACGGCCATGTGGCGACCTGAAATTCCTCCATGAAAAGAAATGCCCTCTGGATGTGCAAGATAAGGTATATCAAGTGCCTCTACTGTCACAAACACACACTCATGCAGATACACACACTCTCACTGTGACTCTCCACACTTGGTTATCTCAGCAATTACTCATCCATCAACCCTTGGAGAGGCATTACTTTGATTTTCCAAAATGCTCACACACTTGTACACAGAAATTCACACATTTCAGACTCACCACAGTTCACACCTGGGGATAAAAACCAGTTACTATGGCATTTTATGAGCTTATTTGCTGTTGCTATGGAAACAGGTCTTGCTGAAGAAGACGGGGTAGTGTGTGAGAGTGTATTTTCTTTTGATGCCAATGTAGCTTTAGTCAGAGCCTGATGTAGCAGACAAAATCTCAAAAGACTTCTCATATCTCTTCAATCTTTTTTTCCCATTGGAGCCATCCTCTTCTTTTTGGCCTCTTCCAATGGTTCTAAATTAATCTACACTGTAGGCACTTCTTCAGCTATTATCTTGTTCCCATGCTTAAAATAAGTTTCATCTTACTTTAATACATTAACCTGAAATCACAAGCTGATGAGTCTGTGTAACCGAAGTAGTCATGAGACTTTAACAGCTATAAAGCACTTCTTTCCTCTTTACCTTATTTCATGTATTTCCCATAATTCAATAGCTCTGCACTTTTTTTTCCATCTCAAATTCATTAAAGCATTTCACTTTCCCATAAACTGAGCCTGTGTCATGGGTATCCTTTTATATAAGTAGCTTCCTCTCTAATCAGTGCCTCCTCTGACTGGCAGCCATAACGTCAGCTGATGGGTTGATTTTCAACAAGTCTGCTTTCTGTATGTGCAGACGGTCAAATCTGAATGCTTTACTGTACAGAACCAAAATATTAGTTTTGTTTCCGCGCATGTGATTAGCTTTCCAGTCATGGGAAACACATGGAAGAAGTAATATTTCTATTGAAGTCTGTTGTCCTGGAAAAAGTAATTTCAGTGTTTCCTCATTTGCTTTTAGCTGGGTATGTGCTATAACACTCTCCATCAGAAATAGATACAGATAACAGCGCTGGCCTAAAAGAGTTATGTCCAGGATTATATTAACATTCAAATGGAAGTTTACAAAAGGAGTAGTTTGAAAAGGCTGCTCTCAATTACGTTATGGTTGTGCAACTTGATAACTGTAAAGTACATTATATCAATAGTTTTTATAGGTTTACACTGCCCTCAGTAAGTAACTCAGATCCTTCCATTGGATGATTACTGATTAATATGTTTCAGCTGACACAAGGTCTTTAACCCTTTAACTAATGCAATGAGTAGCTTCTCATTTCATAAACAACTAGAAGCACTCGGAGACCTCCGCCAAGGCTGATCAGTGGCCCCCCCCCCCGTGGGCCCCCCCCCCCCCCCCGATCACCACCAAAATTTAATCATTCTTCCTTATCCCATTTCCAACAAACCCTGAAAATTTCATCCAAATCTGTCCATAACTTTTTGAGTTATGTTGCACACTAACAGACAGACAAACAGACAGACAGACAAACAAACAAACAAACCCTGGCTAAACATAACCTCCTTGGCGGAGGTAAACATCAGTTTGATAGAGAGCATAAAGACTGGACAATACCAGGATTCATCAAGCTCAAATTGTGAAAGAGTGGTTCAGGAGCAGGAGACATTACTTTTGCACATGGATTGGACACCACCAATCCAGACCTGAACCACAGATTCCAAACTTGAACCACAGAGTCCGGACCTGAACCCCAATGAGAATCTTTGGGATGGGATAGAGAGGATTTACTCAGCGATGTGACTCTCCATCATCATAACAAGATGTGGGACAATATTAATGCAAGTCTGAAATGCAAGGTAAACATGGATAAAAATGGTTTCATTAAAGAAATATAGAATCATATCTACAATGTGCAGCCACCTAACGAAGAGAAAAAGGAATACAACCACATATGTAAAACTGAAATGGGAAAGAGAACTAGGTGTGAATATTTCAGAAAATATTTGGCAAAACACAGCAGACATCTACATCATCACAGATTTGGAGATTATATTGTTGGAAGAACTTGATTAGATTCTTTGTCACACCCAGGATTAGAAATTAACACACATCAGTACCACAGCCATGTTGGAGAAAATGTGGAGATATGAATGTAGACCATTCTCATGTATTTTAATTTTGTCCTAAAATCAGATATTTTTAGAAGAAGGTTACCAGGTAATTACTAAAATTCTGGGCTATAATATATCCAAGTCAAGTGCACTGTAACTGGGCAATATGTCAGGCAATGTGTTATTAAAAGAGGACAGATATTTACTGAAAATGTTGTTAGCAGCCTGCAAGAAACAATCACAAGAAAATGGTACAAGGTAAATAGATCCGCCAACACAGCATGACTGGCAAAAAATTGTGAGTGAGATATATGTAATGGAACTGTTGACCATAAGATAAGGACTCAAGTAGAACAATGTCGAGAAAAGTGGGAGAAATGGTCTGTTCATACAGCAATTCTCAGTACTTTACAAAAATGAAAAAGAGACAAATCAAAACACATAATTAAAACATAAACAACTAGAAAAGCACTCGGAAAGCGCAGACCTTCGCCAAGGCAGATCAGTGCCCCCCCCCCCGATCACCACCAAAATTTCTTTGTAAATCGAATAATGAACCAGAAGCTTGAACTTGTGCCATTTCTATTCAGCCTCCGGCCCTCCTTCTTCTATGCCTTGACCGAGCCATCATTCCTCCATGGCGCCTTCTGCCTATTTCTAAGTAAAATTTATTTTTGAGCTGACAGCTGATATTGTGTTAATTATTTGTTGTCTCCAACAGTCTGGGGAGACCGCTCTACATGTGGCTTCTCGCTATGGAAACGTGGACGTGGTTAGCTACCTGTGCAGCATCCAGGCCAACCCAGACCTCTCAGATAGGGTAAGCACACATGTAAGTAACACAGATAGCTTTCTGTTGACAACAAGACCACCAGGTTTAATATGTTTGTGGTTTGTGTGTTCAGGAGCAGGAGATCCCGCTCCATTGTGCTGCCTGGCATGGCTATTCTGCAGTGGCTCGAGCTCTGTGCCAGGCAGGCTGCCACGTAGACGCAAAGAACCGTGAGGGAGAGAGTCCATTGCTGACGGCTTTCTGCCAGAGGCTTGTGGACATTGTGGAATGTCTGGTGGAACACAGAGCGGACCTGGAAGCCACGGACAAGGTGAACAGCTCAACTACTCGTAATGCTCTTACAAGTTGTTGGACTACATGTAACATCTAGTCAAATCTCAATTTTTTCAATAAAATAAAAAGTCTTGTTTTTTCTACTTAAATACTTGGCCTGGCTTGCTTCAGTCTTTGAACCGTCTTAACACACGTACAAATCCCTGATATTAAAGTAGAGAAAGTCAACGACTTATTCTGTGTGTGTTTGTGATTGTCTGTGTGCAGGATGGCCACACAGCTCTCCACCTGGCTGTAAGGAGGTGTCAGGTCGAGGTTGTTCGCTGTCTCCTTAGACATCACTGCCATATGGACCAGCAGGATCGCCATGGCAACACCCCACTGCACATCGCCTGTAAAGACGGAAACCTGCCCATTGTCAAGGCCCTGTGCAGCGCTAAGGCCAGTCTCGACCTCCCCAACAAGGTTGGTACACCCACTTCTAACTGCAGCCATGTTATTTACAATTGCTATGGTGATGTTAAATGCTATGTCACAGACAGGTCTAATTATCCAACATTATTGGCTTTCTTCAATATACCATTTTTCCCTCCAAAAGAGTAAAAGCTCTCATGGGACGCTCTCATGTTCTCATATGAGCATAACGGTTTCATGTGTGACTCCTTATGATCGTGTATTCTAGTGGCTCCACAAGAAGTGGTGCATCGTCATGAATTGTTTTGTACACTACTATTTTGATGCTATAAATGCATTGTGTAATTTGGCTATGTTTGATGCTACTTGAACCTGGAGTCTGCACAGTTCAGATACGAGCACTTGGTGCTGGCCTGCACCCTACCTCATTGTTTTCCATCCTTATGTCTGATGCATTCTTGCTGTTTTGTGGATTTGGAGAAGGCTTACGACTGTGTCCCAGAGGCATTGTGGGGGATGCATTGGGAGTACAGGGTGAATGGTCCCATGTTAGCTGCCATTCAGTCCCTGTACTAAAAGAGTTCAAGTATAGTCCACATAGCTGGCAGTAGGTCGAGCTTGTTCCCGGTGGAGGTTGGACTCTACCAGGGCTGCCTTTTGTCACTGCCTCTGTTCATAACTTTTATGGACAGAATTTCTAGGTGCAGCCAGGTGGTGGAGGGGGTCGAGTTTGGTGGCGGGAGGATCTTGTCGCTGCTTTTTGCGGATGATGTGGTCCTCTTAGCTTCATCAAGCAGCAACCTTCAGCTCTTGTTGGGGCAGTTTACAGCTGATTGTGAAGCAGCTGGGATGAAGATCAGCACCTCCAAGTCTGAGGCCATGATCCTCAGCCTGAAAAGGGTGGAGTGCCCACTCTGAATTTGGGGGCTGGGAGTCCTGCCTCAGGTGGAGGAGTTAAAGTCTATCGGATCTTGTTCGCGAGTGAGGGTAGGATGGAGCAGGAGATTGACAGGTGGATTCAGGGCAGCGTCGGCAGTGATGTGGACTAGGGATGCAAATTATTGATTAATTCATTAATCGTTAGTTGGTTGCCCTTATTGATCGATTAACGATTAATTGATAAGCGGCGATTTTCCTGAGGACCTAATTTCTCTTTCAATACGGTCTATAAGAATAAAAGCTAAATATTGTTTATATACTTCATGAAAAAAAACATGCCTAAATGATTGATTTACTGAACCATTGGATACAGTCAGGTGTTCCTGTGGAATTCATCTGTTGATGTGGTGGTGTGTGATGGGGGGTGCACGTGCGTGCGTTTCGCCGATGGGTGGTTGGGTACACGCGCGTGCATTTCGTTTGGGGGGGTACTCGCACGTGCACAGTACAGCCGGGGGATGCTGTGCGTGTTGGTTGGTATCCGCGCATGTGCGTGCGTCACTTTCCGTCCTACTTCTAATACTATGGGGGTACGGTGCAGTCCGTGCCCTCGCAGAAGTGAAAGTGAAACTTTTCGCTCACTTGTCTTTTCCACCTCCAGAAGCTTCGAAATTGCTTGACATACCTGTGGCCCGAATCAAGAGCCTGGAGGATGTTTTCAACTTCTGTCTCACTGACCGTGGATGAGACCACCTCCAGGGAAAACGCTCCAATACCGACCGACATTTGTGCATGTATTTAGTAGGAGGTGCACCACTCCCACATACAGACGGGCCAGTCTGTGTTTGGCTCCACCATGTCCATAAAGACATTCTAACTCATCAACGCCATGATCCGGTTCAATGACCGGCTATCCCAGCTGTGGCATTGCAGCGCGGACAAACCGGCGCCCTTCCTTCAGACAGGTGTGGACGGGCAGAAAAGGACAATTAACGACAATTAATAATTTAATCGAGCAAATTCTTATCGACAGTTAATCGTTAGACAATTAATTGTTTACATCCCTAATGCGGACGTTTAACCGGTCCGTTGTGGTAAAGAGGGAACTAAGATGAAAGGAAAAGCTTTCAATTTACTGGTCAATCTATGTTCCCACCCTCACCTATGGTCATGAGCTCTGGGTAATGAGCAAAAGAACGAGGGCCGCAAGTACAAGCGGCTGAGTGAGTTTCCTCCGCAGGTGACTGGGCTCAACCTTAGAGATAGGGTGAGGAGCTCGGACATCCGGGTAGAGCCACTGCTTCTCCACGTCGAGAGGAGCCAGTTGAGGTGGTTCAGGCATCTAGTGAGGATGCCTCCTGGATGCCTCCCTGGGAGGTGTTTTGGGTGTGTCCATCCAGGAGGAGACCTCGGGGTCCCCATGACCCAGACCCGGATAAGCGGAAGAATGACGGTACGGTACATTTTAAATAATGTAAAAATTCACCCCAAGTACAGTTGTCATGACTCTGGGAAATTAGTATAGAACCAAAATCTGTTTATTTCTGTTGTAAGGTTTGCCATTTAACATGAGTTTCTTTTGGGACTGGTGTACATTTGGAGTCAGCCTCCACTGGACATATAAGGAACTGCCACTTAGCTCAAGCCCAGAGAGCATAAATATAATATAACTATAAAGTGAAATTCATCCTTTTTTTTGGCTGACATCCAATTTACCATAACTTTACCACAGAGACTTTGTTGTCTTCTCTCAAAGTTGCTGACACACAAAAAGCAGACCTTCCTCCTTCATTTAGATGATCTTGTTTTTCCATGGAGCTCTCTCTTACCTGATTTATATTTGATTGGAGATCCCATCTTACATTCCCTCTCTGCCAAACATCACTTTTGTGCCTTCGGTAATATTGCATTCTCTTTGACATTTTTTCACTTTAATATATTCTATTGGGGGAATACTTTGTCTGCTGTTTTTGCATTTTGCATGGTGTCATTCAGGATGTGATGTGCATCAGGAGCGGACTGGAGATGTTTTGATTTATTTATTATTGTCAGTTTGTGCCTGTTTTTTCAAGGTGGTATTTCACATGTTGCTGACTCTGCCTGGATTTGTATTCAGTGTCATTTTCTCACTCTGTGGAGACAAATACAAGGAGTGGAATTTAAAATGTCTACTTTTCTGTTTACAGCAGAATAGAATATGATGAATGAATTGCAATCCTCACCTTGTGACAAATGGCAATTGATTTAAATTTTGTGCTTAAATTTCTGGTTAAATGTTGCAAAAGCACACTCAAGTAAACACACTAGTAAATGTACTGGTTCATCTTCTTCGCTACAGTGACAAAGTATAGAGAACTGAACTTTACTTCATGTTAATATAATTTAGGAATAGACATTTCAAACAAAAACAGTGATTGATAATTGGATGTTGTCAGACAGTGTGTCCAGTCCTCCCATTCTTGCTGGACAGGTGCACAAAGCACTAGAAGCTGTGCTCAACTGTAAAAATATGGTACAATTTATTTAAAGACAGAACAATAGTTGCTGAAACCAATTGATTAATTTTTTTTAATAATATAACAGTTATTTGAGTATTTGTAACCTGTCTTTAATATAATATCAAAACTATTTAAAACATTGTATCTTAAACTCTAACTGAAAACCAATGTATTTAAAATAATGAACATGAACTTTGTTCTACCATGCAGTTTTCAATGACAGCAATAGAACTTGAAACATTATGGCACCTTTTCCATATGATCCAGTCGCCATTTACTATGTGCTCATCTTGTTTTGTTTTTTTTTTAGATCGTTTTCATTTGTTTTATTTGTCATGTATGATTTGAACAATAGATTCACCAAGTGATGGACTTGCCTCTGCTGGTGTCTTATCCATTCAGGTTGAAATTGGTGTCATTGTTGTGAAGGCACACAGTGGGTATGTTACGGCTACTCTTGCATTCAAAAGAAAAAGGGTAAAAAAATAAAAATATCAGAGTAGTCTGAGGAGGAGGTCTATGACTCACTAAATTCCTTAATAAGCACTCATGGAGATATTTCTATATTCAAAATGATCCGAATTTATTTTCACCAACAAAATATTCTCTGTGGTTGACTTCAACTTCACAATAATCAAACAAAAAACTTCTTTAGAAGATATAGTGTATTTAGCATATATTTAGTGTATATTTAGCGGTAGATAAACTGTCTCACTCCTCACTCCTTCAACATGACAATCAGACCCAGGGGAGAACCAGCTGTCCTCTCTCCCTAATCACAGGAGGAGGACGGTCCGACCAGGAGGAGGGCGTGAGCAGCTGAGAACAGTCAATCAATCATAATTCATCTAAAACTTTCAATAATTAATCAGTATGACCATAGGCCTTATTTTGATTTACCATTATCCAAAAATTATAAATAATATAAATAGGCTCCAACAGCCGCTAACACATTGAAGCTAAAAAGTAAGAAGTAAAGAGCCTCTTTTGAAAATGTAAGTACGTATGCAGTCAGAGTAAAAATGTCTACTTTTCTTCAGTCCTTACTTGTGTAATGATTACCTGAAAACTGTACTTATAGATCAAATGTGTAAAACTCAACTACCTGGCAGTATTACTTTGTCATTTCATTCATATGTATCACCTGAAAATAAGAATAGTTTTATTTTCCAATAATTCTTTTGCTCTTTTCATTGAACAGACCATTTTATCTACAAAGGAGGCATTCATTACCTCCGCCAAGGAGGTTATGTTTTTGCCAGGGTTTGTTTGTTTGTTTGTCTGTTTGTTTGTCTGTCTGTCCGTTAGTGTGCAACATAACTCAAAAAGTTATGGACAGATTTGGATGAAATTTTCAGGGTTTGTTGGAAATGGGATAAGGAAGAAATGATTAAATTTTGATGGTGATCGGGGGTGGGGGGGCCCACGGGGGCCCACGGGGGGCGCCACTGATCAGCCTTGGCGGAGGTCTGCGCTCTCCGAGTGCTTCTAGTTTTTCTATGTATTCTTGTATTTTCTCTTGATGTTCTACGGTAACTCAGATGGTCTTCTTTTTTCATTTTATAGTGGGTGGCATCCACCGTGGTGATGATGCTTATATCCAAGCTATGCCCTGAACCCTCGAGTTACATTATATGACCTCCCACCTCAGATTTCCTTCATCTTGCAACACAGGATTATTTTTCTGTGTGTATTTTAAAAAATGCTAAGCATAACAAAAATGTTGGCCCTTACCTCTGTTTTTTCTCATCTTATTGTGTCATCGGGCTCTGAGTATTTCTTGTCTGTCTTTATCCAGTATGGCAGAACTCCACTCCACTTAGCAGCCAACAACGGTGGTCTTGAGGTCGTCCGTCACCTCTGCCTGATGGGAGCTAATATTGACGCCATCACCAATGTAAGTCACATGGTCTTTTTTACTTTCTCCTGTTTTTGCTCACTTTGCAATAGTAGTATAGGACTATTACACAGTGCAGTGAATGTCAATGTGTCTGGAGGGGTATCTTAATGTATTCCGTGATGTAGGCTATATAAACTGGTTTCTGTGTGACCAGTGATGCTCTCCAAAAAGCTGAATACATTAGCATGTAGAGAAAAGCTGTCACTGCGACAGGTTGTTTACTGTGTAATTTTCTGATGGATATCTGAGGGTTCACTGAGCTGGATAAACATACATGACACAGCTCCTATGGAACGCAATCAGGACACATTATTGCCTCTGTTGTTTCAAACATCTGTATGGGGTCTGCTGGAGCTACAGAGCGGTTTGGCTTTTAAATTTGAATTTAATCTCAATATTAGCACTTCTCCCCTGATACTGAAATACATAATGCTATTTTTTTCCTGGAAGTCCTGCTTGTGTGGGTTTAATGCTTTAAAACTCAGCTAAGCAGCTTAAAAGTTTGACAAAATACTTCCTTGCCCATCACAGCCCCATTTACATGGTATTTGCCGAGTCAAACACTTTTTAAAACTCTTCATCATTCATATACTGACTGAAATACTCAACTGAAGTAGTAATGGCTATTGCCACAGTACTGTGGCATGAAATATTGGTTTGTGTATTACCACAGAGCCAATCAAATGTTAGCATTTGTCCTGTGCAAATAAGCAGTAAGGACATGTTGTTGCCACAGAACCAATCATGGATACTGTTCCATGAACTCATTAGCCTCTTGTTGCAACAGTACTGTGGTGATATATGGCGTATACACCCTGTACACACCACAACCAAATTATGTCAATCCACCAAACTTTAATATTGTTTCAGCTAGGGCTGCACAATTTTGTCCAAAAATAAAATCCTGATTTTTTTTTTTTTTTTCCTCCAAAACTTGATTTTCGATTTTCGGATAAAACTACAAAAGACAACAGAAGTTGGCATGTCGTTTTCATGAGCAGCCTGCAATGCAAGGCATTGCTCCCTACCTCAAATCTGTGATGGTATCACAGAATCCCTGAAAATTCAGTAATGGGCCCACAGAAGTTATACCAGTGTAAGTCACTGACAGGCATCAGTCGTGCGTGCGTGGACCACGTAAGATGAGCAATCCCCATGAGGTTATATTTAAATTGGGGGATCCGTGCATGGAGGAGACCAACCAAGGACACACTGGAGGGATTATATCCCTGGGCTGGCCTGGAAACACCTCGGGATTCCCCCAGAGCTGGTGGATGTGGCTGGAGAGAGGGCTGTCTGGGCTACTCTGCAGAGGCTGCTGCCCCCGCGACCCGGACCTGGATCAGAAGAAGACAGTATGGTATGGATCTGTGCATGGACAACATACAATAAGTGATCCCCATGCAGTTATATTTGAATTGGGGGATCCGCGCGTGGAACACGGCTTACATTGGTATCACTACTGCGGGCCCATCACAGATTTAAGGTTCGTGGTCATTACACGGACTTCTGCAAAAGACTGCTCTCACAGTTAGGAGGAGGAGCCTATGTTAGCCTGGAGATGCATGGCCTGGAGACATGAAAGAGATGAAACTGATTTGATGATTTCCCTTTTTTAAAAATCATCCTGATTAAAAAATCCGATTTTGATTTAAAATTGATTCTTTGTGCAGCCTTAGTTTCGGCCTTTCATCCACATGACACCGGCATTGTCAGTGCCGTGACACAGTGTTTTTGGAGAACGGGTAACAGAGCGGAAAAATCTCACAACGCCACCCTCGCATCACCGTATGGATAGACAAAACACCACTTTTTGGAAGCCATGACACCATAGTACCACATGACCAGAAGAAGAAAACCCCAGACATAACCTTATGCACATGCTCACTGCATTCTTATGTGATTTTAATGTATCCTGTGGCTCTGTCTGTGTTTGTGTACAGCGCCACATATAGATGTGGCATACGTATTACACCACTTTAACCCAGTTTTCCCATTTCCACCTGGACGCAGATATTTCTTGAAATGATATGTGTATGGATGCGAAACTTTCAGAATCTGCAAAAGAAAAATTCAACAAGTGTTGTCATCTGGACGTATCCAGTAACTGGTCCCCTATCCTTTTCCTATAACCGGATAGGTACATGGCATGTGTGATGCTTATGTCCACAGTACTGTGGCTTTAGGGTGACAGGTTACCAGTCTACACAGGATTGAACCAGGGTGCTGATTGGCCCTGTGGTAATAGTCAAACGAGAAAGTTAGTCCCACAGTACTGTGGCAATAGCCACTTCGAGTTTGTTAAAGGCAATTCCATGTATCCCCTGAACCATTTTGTACCAGAATGTGTTAGTAACTATGCCACTTCCATAATGCATCCCTAAGCTCTCCCAAAGAGTTTTTGTGTGTGTGTGTGTGCGTGTGCGTGTGCGTGTGCGTGTGCGTGTGTGTGTGTGTGTGTGTGTGTGTGTGTGTGTAGTGGGGTGTCCCGGGGTCCTGCTTCTGTCATCAGTATAGCAATAAATAGCACAGTGTTTACACAGATACATGGAAGAAAGCAGTGATAGTAACATTTAATTTGGCTTGTATTTCATTGAATATAATATGAACACAGGATCTTTCATCTTCGTCTGATCAACCTAATTCCATTTATAAATATACATGCATTTCTCACATTGAGGATGAAACCCATTCAAGAAACAGATTGAACAGTTAAACATGTTGGCAGTAATTAGTCTGGATTGTCCTTTTGGTCTTTGGTGTGGAGCACATGACAGTGACTTCTTCAAAAAAGACCTGGACACTGATTAGTCTCAACACAGCCCACATTTCCACTGAGTGCTGGTCCATCCCAGGTGAAGTCTGCAACCCCTCAGAACGCAGTTAACATAGGGCTTCCTTTGGCTCAGTTAAGTTTGAACTGGCTTTTGTGGTTGTATCTCCATGTAGTATAGTTTGAAAAAGGTTCTCCACAGTAATCCTGACCTATGTAGTTCTATCAGTTCTAGATGAATAATGGTGTAACGTCTGAGGGATCACAAATCTTGGTGTTAAGCTTAGACTTGAACCCTTTTCTTTTACACACTGAAATCCATCCAAATCCCTTGAATTCTTTAATTCTTATTCTGCACCATAGAAGCTGAAATAGCTAAATCCCCTCCTGTCTTTCTGTGATAAACTGGAGATTCTCAGCCCATCTTTGTCGTGGTCTAGACCTTTCCTGGATGCTGCTTCTGGACCAAGTCATGATTCCAATCACTTGTTCACATCATCTTTAACAAATAACAGTGTTTTCTTTATTTTATATCATTTCTTTATTTTAACTTATTTTTAGCCCTAAATTACTCCTGTTACTTCTTTTTCTTGAATGTGTTACAGCCTAAATTTGAGGAATGGATGTATATTTACAAGTGAAAAGAAGTTGACCAGATAAAATGTGAAATATGTTATTCATCCTGTCTACAATGAAATACAAGTCAAAAGACATTTTAATTATCACTCTTTTATATTCTTAATTTGTATTTTCTATATAGTTTGAACTATTTACTCTCTCATCATATTTACAGTTTGTCATGTAATGTGTTATTCACCTTTCTGATGCTAGTTTGGAGTGTAGTCAGTGGTTAAGATGAACGTCATATGAGCACAGATCACTTGAAAATGAAGTGATGGCTCTGCTCAATGTGCAAAACTGTGGCTCTATGCAATACAGCAAAATATTTTCACACTGTTAGGAGTGAGACATTGCAATATTTTCAATTCAATATGAGACAATGGCACTTAAACTTTTGGGGCAGTTTGTCCAAGTAGAGTTACTGTCACACATGAACAAATGGGCAAATGCGCAGTTGATCCAGTAGTGACAGGCAGCAGAACCAACCCATAAAGATGGAAGACGCTAAGCAGCACATTGGCCCTCTGGATGGAAATATGAGGACTAAAAACCCAAGATGGAACAGTTGTTTCCAGTTATTTTGATTTTGTTGAAACTGTTGAAGGTGTTTAATATATACATATAAACATGTTAAGTGCATATATATTCCCTTCTTTCTTGAGTCTGTACATATATATATATATATATATATATATATATATATATATATATATATATATATACATATAAAGTCATCTGGGCGGTGCCTCCTTCAAGCTCAGGTCTTCTGCCAGTGGCCTGAGGGTTCTGTACAGGATCTTAGCTGTTTGGACAGAGATCTCTGATGTTGTTCCTGGTATCTGCTGGTTCCATCTTCTCAGCTTGGGGGTCACTGCCCCTAGTGCCCCCATCACTACTGGTACCACTGTTGCCTTCACACCCCACATTTTTTCTATGTCCTCTTTCAGCCCCTGGTATTTCTCGAGCTTCTCGTGTTCTTTCTGTCTGATGTTCTATCACTTGGGATTACTACATCTATCACTACCACTGTCTTTCGATGTTTATCCACCACCACTATGTCAGACTGATTGGCCATCACTGTCTTGTTGGTCTGGATCTGGAAGTCCCATAGGATCTTGGACTGTTTTTTTCTCAATCACCTTTGGGGGTGTCCCCATCTTGACCCTGGGACCTTTAGTCCATACTCAGTACAGATATTCGTGTACATTATGTCCTCTACCTGGTTATGCCGCTCCATGTATGCCTTGCCTGCCAGCATCTTACACCCCGCTGTGATGTGCTGGACTGTCTCAGGGGCTTCTCTGCACAGCCTACACCGGGGGTCTTGTCTGGTGTGGTAGACCCCGGCCTCTATTGCTCTGGTGTTCAGGGCCTGTTCTTGTGCAGCCATGAGTAGTGCCTCTGTGCTGTCTTTCAGTCCAGCCTTTTCCAGCCACTGGTATGTTTTCTTGATATCAGCCACTTCTTCAATTTGTCAGTGATAAATGCCATGCAAGGGCTTGTGATAGAGGTAAAATGACTCACTCATGTATGATCAGACAAGGACTTTTGTTTTGAGCAGACTGAGCCTGCTGTTTTTCCACTGTCTCTTTATTTGTCACCTCATCCTTCTCTTCGGCTTTGCACCATTTAGGACTGTTGATGCTTACCGTATCTCATGATGGTCAGCCTTTTACCACATTCCGCAGTCTTCTCCAGAGCCCACAAAAATCAACCACCAATTTCTGTCATTGTCCCTTTAAGTACTGTTTTACCTCTTTTTTGCAGTGATGTACATTGAGAATGCATTTAATGTATTGTAAATTTGGTCGTGTGATATATAACTAGAAGACATATAACTTGCATTGAAAGATTTTTCAGCAGGCTTCACTGCCATATGCCCAACACTGAGGTTTCTTTTTCCTCTCTCTGCATTCTCTAGCTGTTAATATTGTATGGCAGCTGATGTGCTATGCATATTTAATCTAGAAAGCACATACTGAGATGTATAATTCATTCTCTGGTGTTGGGTGGTCAGGGATTTGTTGTGTAAAATAGAAGGATGAACCCTGGTCTCTTTTTCTATTATTTTGGTTAGTTTTTTGTATAATGTCACTGCAGTGTTTTCCCTACATCTGCAGTGCAAACCCCCCACTCCCCCAACAGCACCCATAGCCCCCCCTAGGGGGTCAGGTTAATTTACTTTAACTTTGTTTTCTGTATGGAACCAGATCACAACAGAAGTCATTTAAGGATACCTTTTCATTTGAACAGGTCCTTACCTTACGTGCACACACACACACACACACACACACACACACATATACAAATGAACACACTTGTACTAGTGACTATAAAGTGAGGGGAAACACTGGATCAGAGTGTTCTGGCTTGAAAGGAGCAGTCACATATGACGTATTGAGTTTGAAACAAATGAGTAGACTGTTCTCTTGTGTAATAATGCACTAATCTTACCCAGGGTGTTAGAATGATTAGGTTTTTTAATCTAAGTATGGGTAGGTAATAGCTTTTTAATTAGTTGAGCTGTGGATTTATATTTCAACCCTCTGGTATACATTTTAGCAGACCTCAGAGATTTATGCTCAACAGATTTAATATAATAAGGAGCCACAGTAGATGATCTAATATTCATCTCCAGCCTTAAGGTAAACATAGCACCATCAGTAGTAATCATGACACCCTCCCATCTGTGAGTCCTGCTTGTGTTGGGCGGCATGGCTCAGATGGTAGAGCGGGTCGTCCAATAACCGAAGGGTTGGCGGTTCGAATCCTGCTCTGTCCATGTGCTGTTGTGTCCTTGGGCAAGACACTTCACCCTCCTTACCTCCAGTGCTGCTACTCACACTGGTGTATGAATGTGTGTGAATGATTGGATTGGCAGCCACGCTTCCATCAGTCTGCCCCAGGGCAGCTGTGGATACAAATGTAGTTTACCACCACCAAAGGGAGAATGTGAGAGTGAATGAATAATGGATCCTCTGTACGAGCTTTGAGTATGCGTTCATAGAAAAGCGCTATATAAATCTAATCTATTATTATTATTGTGTACGAAATCACACTGATTGGTCATTTCCATTCATTTGCACTCTGATAGCATTATTTAACCTTACATCAGAGCAGTTTTAGGGTTTGACAATGTCAATATGTAAACACAAGAAAGGACAGAAAATTGTGTGTAGGAGTTTTCAGGCTGTGGGGGTAGGTTTTCCCCACAGCAGCCGCCAGAGCTGGGCACTGACAGATGGACGAATTACTGAAAGAGATGTGGAATGTGATGGAACTGGAATGTGTCTGTGGCAGTGTGTTGAGGGGAATAACAGGAATGACAAATCAGGACAGTTTGAGAGAAGGAGGAGAGGGCACAGAGCGGGAAAGGGCATCTGCTGTTCAGATTGTAGGTCTGTGTAATCTACTGTATCAGTGCAGTACTTAGTGCATAATAACTGCTGGAAATGGACTTGTTCAGGGTTGTTACCTGTAGATTAAGTCTTAATGGATTTATGCACACAGGCAGTACCAAAATCGACAAGAAGACATCTTCCCAATTAGTGACGCACAGTACAGTCATGGTCAGATATGTTTATCTCCCCCGTCCATCCATCTGTCTGTCCGTCCGTCCGTCCATCCATCCATCCATCCATCCATCCAAGATGTTCCCAGGCCAGTTGAGAGATGTAAATCCCCCAATAGCAGTAAATATAAAATAAGGACAATTTCTTACAATTTCACTTCATTAAGTGTAATTGTCTTTAAAGGAAGTGAAAAGACAGAAAGGAGCATAACCAGGCTGTTACTAACAACAGTCCAGAAACCAGGGTCTGTCATGGTCTGGGGTCAATGGTCATTGTCACCAGTGTCACTATAATATTATAAAGTACAGAGAGATTTTCACAATATGTGCTGCCTATAAGGTCGGGACATTCATGCATATTTCAACAAGGAAAAGCAAAACCATATTGTGCACATTGTACAACGTCGTTTTGTTTTTTTTTAATGGGTTTCAGCCCAAATTGAGAAATGGATGGGTGTTTACAAATGAAATGAAGTTGGCCCAACAAAACATGAAGTATGTTGTATTCTTACTATTGACAATGAAATAGAAGTCAAAGGACATTTTAATATCACTGTATGTAAGTAATGTAACATTGTAATCTAACATTTGATGACTTTTACTGAAAAGCATGTTCAGACATAATCCCATTGTAACTTAAGTACCAACATTTTTAATAATTGTAATAATATGGCTTTTTTTTTTTTTTTACAGTAACACATTGAAGTTACTTTATTTTTTTACTTTTAGATCATAACACAATTGCACAGAACACTGACAGGGTGACATGTTAGTCTTCCAGAGTAACAGGTCACTGTGTCATAGTGCACATATTAAAGCTAGACAGAGTAAGTAAACGGAGATGATTACACTGTATGTTTCTCTAATATACACACCACTTTTTTCTCTTCCCTGTCTTTCTCTGTCAGGATGGAAAGACGGCAGAAGATTTGGCTGCTACTGAACAACATGAACACATAGTTTCACTGTTGGGAAAGCTTAAAAAGGTAAGATACACTTACAGTCACATCCAAGATTAAAAACACAACACCGATAGAAATGTGCTACTATTCATAAAATATTTCAAAAACATTGCATTTATATGAACAGTGAGTTTGTATGTAATCTGCAAATGTCAGGACAGTTATACATCATAAACCAGAGAATAAAGTCTGGAAATGCTTGAAAATTATAAAACCACATTTATTTCTATCGCTTTTAAACACTGTAAGTAGTTGACTTGTTGAAATTTCTATTAATTTTCAGTTTGTGGTTACATGAACTTTCTGAACTTAAAAGCCAAAATAAAACAGACACTATTTGCAGCTTTTCATCCAGTTTTCGCAGAAATTTTAGAAAGTCTTCAAAAGTGAATGCTGATTTGGGTGTTTTCATCCACCACTATTATGTGACTTTTAAAAGATGGTTCTTCATCATCATCATCATCATCATCATAGTTTAAAAGTGTACTAGTTACAGCTAATATTTCAGACAATAACACATCCTGAGTTGACTGAGGAGCTGATGGATGACCTTTTGCATTCTGAACCCAACTGAACCACTGGTCTGGATCATATAATGTTTCATGATCCTCCACAGTTTGTCAAAGCTTACGTCTTACATTTGCTTGGAAGCTCTTCCCTGCATGGTGGCACTTCATTGCCCCTGTCCAGCTTTTATTATTTGTCATTTCTTGTATAAATTCAGTGACTGTTCGAGTCTCCTTGGTGGTCCATAGATGCCCACACGCAATTATTCACTAAGTCTGTTTCCAATGCACTTCTTTTCATTCATTCATTCATTGTCACCTCCCAAACCTAAAATGTTTTAGTGACAGAAGGAAGACATGCAATTGGTGTTACCTCTGAAGCATTGTTTGGACAATATTAAATTGCAGGATAGAGTACATTGTCATCATAATGGTGAGATAAAGGCAATTAACAAAGGAAGGCAGATGGGTTGTTATAAAAGTGTTGGGCTGTCCTTAGGAAAAATGCCAGTGTTGTAAAAGTTTTGAACAGCAGTTTACTTTCCTTACTTAAAAAGTCATATATAATGTGTTCAAAGTTTCAGTGTGATTCCATGGGGAGAGGAACAACCTAAATGATGATGCACAGGCAGATTTCACAAACGCTCATCACACTTAGACGGTTTCGGTGTGGAGGTGTGGAGAGAGGTGTTTCCACAGGCATGTGTTAGCATTCCACCATTTTTAGACTTGGTGACAGTCACTTATTCAACACATACAGGTAGAAGAATCAGGAGTTTCCTTGTGCTTTGTTGTCAACTAATCAAACCTGTGAAATGTACTTCCCCCTGTGTAGCTAACTACCAAGTAAAGCCGTATATATACTGTAAATGGTAAATGGTCAGTGCTTATATAGCGCTTTTCCTCACACTTATGGTGCCCAAAGTGCTTTACAAAGCCTCACATTCACCCATTCACACACACACTCATACACCAGTAGGCAGCTGCTGCCATGAAAGGCGCTGCCAGACCCTACTGGGAGCAATTTAGGGTTCAGTGTCTTGCTCAAGGACACTTTGACATGTGGACAGTCGGAGCCAGGTTTTGAACCTTCGGTCATTGCTCTACCAACTGAGCCACTGCCGCCCTATACTGTACTGGTGCATGGATCCATGTCAGACTGTACATGGGGAGTTCAGTCCACGTGTAGTGACATCCAGTACACATAAACTTTGTACATGAAGCCGACTTCTCTAATCCGTTTATCCAGAAAACCCGCTGGGATTCAGTGCAGAGCGTGAAAACATGAAAGTGGCAACTGTGAAAAGAGTCATCCTATGCATATGTTGGGCTAATTTAAGACACTTTGGCACATTTATGCCAGTTTTAGAGAACGGGTTGACGTCCCAAGAAACTTAATGAAGAAAAAAGAGAGAACAGTTGTTGAACACCTCAAACTGGAGATCTGCTTTTCTGTGAACATTTTGTTGTGTTTAGATGTGAATCATCCTCATGGGCATTAGAAACTCTGTTTAGTCAATGTGTTAGCTGTAACCCAGGTGGGAGTATGCAGTGCTCTCATATCCCACACAACCACTCACTGGATTTGTGGCCACTTTTGATCCATGATTCATCCGTTGGATGGTTTCTGACATGTTAACAAATGTTATCTGTTGATGTTGCAGAGTACAGAGGAGGCAGCCAGTTTTGGCCACGGCTTGTGTTTTTATTATTTTTGACTTTTCTTCAGTTCAGTGTGTTCTTTTCCAGAGGATTTAATGACTGAAATGGAATAATTTTCATAATAATCTCTTCATTAGTGTGTGATCACCTCTTGATAATACCATTCAGGCATTGCCATTACCTACTGTGTTTTAGTGTAAACCACAGTTATTTTCCCTTCCACTTAAAAATCCCAGAACAGACAAACCAAACACTGCCAACAGTTTAGATTTTTTTTTGTAGCCACCATAGGGCAGGGTGAGACAAGGGATACAACTTCGCGACTAGATGCCACTAAATATTACATTTTGGGTTTTTTTAACTCGCAAGTAAAAAAAAAACAAAACAACAAAACCACAAACTTTTTTTTTCTAAGAAAGAATCTGTATACAAAAATCAGGCTACAAAAATCTATAATATAGACATCTGTTCAGTACCGTTGTCTGTGTGACTCACTTCAACATGTTAATGTTAGAAAACAAATCATAAATCCTACATTACATACAGCTGTTCACTGGCATCATGATTCAGTTCAGTTCTCTGATTGGAGGGCATTTAAAATCAAGAAATTTCACTCAGTCTGTGATATTTAATGTGAAATGGCTGAATATTAAAGGTTTTGATTCAGGAGGGTTTGTGGTAGTCAAGTGAAAGAATTTGGAAAAAAATAAAGCTTAGTCACAAAACACACCAAAAAATGCTATGCTTATACCATTGAATTTAATATCTGAGCTGAATAAAACACATTTCACAATGGAAAAATCTGTGTTTTTCCTTTTAACCAACAAAGTAGATTCAAGTCAGAACTGTAAACTGCAATATAGCCCACAGTGATCTGTCATCTGCCAAACCATAATGCCCAAAAGGAAGATGTCATTGTTATTTTTTGTCCTCGTAAGCCAAAAATTTAAGAATTATATATTTTTTGCAAAGTAGATTTAGTATGTGGGACAACTTGTGATAAATTTCACTCTGTCATCTGATGTATGTGGAGCTTGTTGAAATGAAAACACATGGGAAGTGATGGCTTCCTCAAGCTGCTTCTTATTGTGACTTAAACTATCAGTACTTTTAAATCAATCCTCATCCTCCTTTTTATTTATTTATTATTTTGGGGGTGGGGTCAGGACAACCACAAGTTGAGCTACATCCAGCAGCTCCGGCCCACCCAGACTGTCCAGCCAAGGATCAAACTGAAACTGTTCGGACACTCTGGAGCTGGAAAGAGCACTCTGCTGGAGTCTCTGAAATGTGGCATCCTGCGCAGCTTCTTCAGAAGGAGGAGGACACGCATGACCAACACGGCCCGCCATCCCAACTCCCCCATTAACTCCAAACCTGCCGGTAGGTGACACACTCTGACCTCACCTGCAGCAGCTTTCATAAAGTCTGAGAAGCATTAAGTGTTTTCAGTAGGGTTGTCCATGAATAGTACTGTCACATACTGTTAATACTGTGAATACTGGGTCTATTCATATTTTATGTCTTTTTTTATTCTACTTAGCTCTATACATATCTTACTTATGTCAAATGTTCTATTTATTTTCTTATCTTATTTTTTAGTACTGATGTTTTAGTAATGTTGCACTGACTGGAGTGTACTATTCTATTCTATTCTATTCTATTCTATTCTATTCTATTCTTGTCTATAGAGTTTTCTCAGATCCTCTCAGTTTTTCCATTCTCCACAGATAAACACTTGGATAAACCTATCAGTCCATATTTATATGGGCTAATGGTGCTGACCTTATTCAAATAATATGTCATTTTTACCCTCTAAATGTTCTCACATTTTGCTGCCTGATAGATGGATTTAATGAATAACCAACTATGTGAATGATGATATTTGTAATGTATGACTGAGAGATTGAGTATTTCCACTTAAAGTGAAGATTTTTTTTTTCCTGTTTTGTTTTGCACAACTGACCAATTAAAACTTGGCCAACAGCTCTAATTTGATGGTTATTAATACTTTACGTACAGTTAAATTGACCTGTTGAAATGCAACATGATCATATTAACCAACATTAAACTGTAACATACCATGAATCAACTGAGTGAACTCCACTCACCCCTGCTCAAATCTGAAAAATCCTCCACATTCAGAGGAGGCTGAGGCAGAGTTCAGGAGGCATGGATGTGTGAGTCAGGCGTAGTCCAGGACATCCACAGGACACAGAATCACAAGACACTGTCGCACAATCATATGAACCATGTGCAGGTGTCAGTTTGGGGTGGTACACAGCTTTATCACCTCAAAGAGGCCAAAACAAAAACTTTGAAGAGTCAGTGTAGCCTGAATTGCCCCCCACCCCAGAGGACGGGGCTTTATAGATACACCAGGAATTTCGTCCATCCATCCAAGATTTTTATCCAGCTCATTTCTCGGACATTATTCAGCTGATTCTTTTCAAATTTCATATACATGTTCTGTACCACCGGGAGAGGTGCACTACACAGTTTGATGACTGAATTTCAATTTTTGGATTTTTTTTTTGCAAATAATTGTTGAGAGTTAAGACTCAAAATTTATCCCTGACTAGGAAGGGTGTCAGTGGGCAGGAGGGGCAAAGTGTTGTGTGACCGGGTGGGGGTATTAGTAAGCTCCACTTACTTTTTCACCCACGTTTTATTTTATTTTGGTTTCAACCTGATTGATTGATTGATTGATTGATTGATTGATTGATTGATTGAAGTATTTATTTTGAGTACGAATGTAAAAAAGAAAAAGAAAATAAATAGACAAAACATTTAAAAGTGCTGTATGCAAGAGTTATGTTCCAAGTAATCATAAAATGGCCCTGAATGTCACCAGACATTAAGGAATCATGTTCATTTCAAATACTGATATCACTGACAGTAGTAGTCCAGCCAGAATATTCACATTTGAAAAGCAAAGTGTCAGCCCACAAGTAATGTTTATGGTGACATTTAGTGTTTTGGTCTGATGCTCCACCCATCACCTTTCTCCCAGTCACCAAGTAAGTAGTGTTTCAGTATCCAGTTTGCCATTTCCCACTGAGCTGCAGCTGGAACATTTCTGATCATAAATGCCTGATGTTACTAAGCCTAAAAGGCCTCTTACTATTACAAATACATCATGACAAAGTGAGAACCACAACAAGGATATGTATAGGAGATGGTTTAGAAACATGGAGATGGCTGAAATATATGTACACAGATATATATATATAGATATATATATATATATACACACACACACACACACACACACACACAGGGTGGGGAAGCAAAATTTACAATATTTTGAGGCAGGGATTGAAAGACAGTGTTTGACCAATTAGTTTATTGAAAGTCATGAGAATTTATTTGCCACAAGAAAATTTACATAATAGAAAATGTTTTTATTCTATGTGTCCTCCTTCTTTCTCAATAACTGCCTTCACACGCTTCCTGAAACTTGTGCACGTGTTCCTCAAATATGCAGGTGACAACTTCTCCCATTCTTCTTTAATAGTATCTTCCAGACTTTCTCGTAATAGTTTTGCTCATAGTCATTCTCTTCTTTCCATTATAAACAGTCTTTATGGACACTCCAACTATTTTTGAAATCTCCTTTGGTGTGACGAGTGCATTCAGCAAGTCACACACTCTTTGACGTTTACTTTCCTGATTACTCATATGGGCAAAAGTTTCTGAAAAGGTATGGATAATAGTGTTAGGTATGATTATGACATCAATATATGTTCGGTTTCAAAACAATTGACGTAGTGCCTGCTGAGAAAAAACAACTAAATGTTCATTGTAAATTTTGCTTCCCCACCCTGTGCACTTGTACATCTTTATAACACCCAGTGATACCCAACGCCACCTTCATCCCTGTACCTCTAAAAGATCCTTTCTTTGTACCTCATTTTAAATAGTTTTATGCTCTGACATTGCTTTAACTCTATATTGAATCTGTTCCACAGTCTCGCCTTGCCGACTGAAACACAAAAACTTTTCCTGGTCGAACATATTAAATGAACATTAAAGTACATTTTCCCCCTTAAATCATAACCCCCCTCATGAATACTGACAGTAACTGTAAGTAAGTAAGTAAGTAAGTAAGTAAGTAACTGACTGAAGCACCAGATTTGTTTCTGTGTGGAAGTCCAGTGTTTCCAGTCAGAGCAAAAAACAATTTCAGTTTGTCATCAGAAAATCAACCAGGTTTAGCAGACTCTGCCTGAAGGGCAGGTGGGCTGCCAGTAGGTGACAAACTATAAAAAAAACTGCCACTAAAGGAGGACATCAACATTCATTTTTATATACTTTTACTGGTGAAGTCTTAATATCAGTATCCGCGTTGGGAGGCTAAGTGACATACTGAGGCATTGTTCCCGATGAAATGCATTTTAATATGTGTGTGGTCACCAGCATTGATTCGTTACATCATCATTAAGTCATGTAATTCACTTTACAGCCTAAATGCTATGTTTTAGGTCATGATGCCACTATGTCTTGTTTTTTCTCATTTACGATAATACTCTTGGAAAGAACCATTTGCAAGATACTATTCTGCAAGATCTCATATCCTAGTAGTTAAGACTCTAAACCACCAACTGCAACATCCATGTCCAACCAGGCCCTAGAATTGGAAATATTAATCTGACAGTCTCAAGACAGAGTGGATATAGTAACTAAGCACACAATGAAAAGCACCAACATAAACATTTACAGCCCTCTCTGCTTTTAGTTAACCCTGTAAACCTTAACAGTAGTTCCATTAACCTCTTTTTGCTCATCTAGTTCACAAAAGCCGTTCTTAGAGAAGTCAAGCCGATGCAATGACAGGTCTGTGGTAAGACTCCCCAATGTGTTCAGTGTTGTGTGAAAAGCACAACCCGAGCGCACACTCACTTTTTTTTTTTTTTCAGTCCGTGCCAGTTATTTGCTCTCTATCCAGCCTCCTTCACACACATACACGCCATTGTGTTTGCTTTAACCCTTTTATTTTGCGGTGCTCAGAGCCATTACCTTCCAGACAGATGTGATGCACGCTCAGATAATGGTCAGGTACGTGAGCCGTATAGAGTTACCAATCCCTTCCTCCATACTATCTCCACATCTGAATCCTCTGTCACAAATGAAGGGGGTTGAAAGAGCTTTTTCTTGTTCTTGCACTCACAGCTGAACTCAGTAACAGTCTGTGTTGACTCTGCTTTCTATCTGCAGCGATACGTGACAGGAGTCCACAGAGAAATACAAAGAGGCAGACCTGAGAGGGAACTGACTTCATGGTGTCTGTCTGTGAATTTGTCTAAATAAATAGATTTCTATCCCAGCAAATGGAATAATCATAAAAGCACCAATTCAGTGCCTTTGTGAGCTGGTCCTCAGTCACAATATGGCACCTTAAATTAAGCGCATGTTTGCCTTTGTTCTGTGTCAATATTTCAGACTTGAGATGTTGCTCAACACCACCAGAGTCTGGACCACAGAGGCAGAGCAGTTTAATCCTACACTGTTTTTTAGAGGCTCATTAATAAGTCTTAATATTATTTGTGAAATAGCTTTCCTTTCCTCTTCAGAAAATAACACTGTTGAGTTTGTGAAGTGGAGTTAGTAGGGGACACTTAATGCCATGTCCTTACTAATACAGACACTAAGCACATATGTTTCCATCTATTTCTTAAAGAAAATTCTATCCACATGACTCCAAAAAACTCCAAAAATATTCGAGGTCAAAGGCAACCTGTGGATGTTTACTTCGTATCACTCCCCAAGCTCACATACTTTGGGCGCTATGTTGTTGCAGGGTGTGTCAGTTATTAAAGTAGTATAATCAAATTCACAAGCAACAAGTAACAGTCACATCAGTTAATCATACTCTGAAGTCTAATCCCTGCCAGAATCACTGATGTCATGTGGTGAACATGACTAACAGGTTTCAGAAAACCAACCACTAAACAAGTTGCCTATAAGAGCATGTGTTCTTTACAGACCCTGTGATGTCATCACTCAGCAGTTTGGAGCTGAAGAAATCAAAATCAGACATGAAGAAATAGTTCATTTATGTGACTTTAGTGCAAAACACAAAAAACGAACTCTAAGTGTGTTCCTCCAAAGTGTCAAACATCTACAGATGAAATGTTTGCAGACTGGAAGAATTATTTTCTGTACAACATCGCCCCCATGTGTTAGGAAAGTTGTATTTATTCAGTGAAAAAATCCAACATCACTTTGCTTTTGGAATTTAAAACAGACCTAATCCAGTATGAACTTTTCAAAATTATGAGATAAAATATCGTAATTATGAGATAAGTGAGTTATGAGTTAAATATGGGCATGAAGATGGGCATACAAACAATGAAAACAAAAATGGAGTGAAACACAAGTGTGGGATGCATCAGAACTGACTTGCTCATTGTGAGCGGTACAGTTGTCTATTAAGACCCCTGTCCAGTGTTGGAGTTGGTACAAAATTTAATGGAGGTGACCATTTCTTATTTCTCTCTGTCAGTGTCCTGTGCTAAACTAGTTTGGCTCTGCCTTTTTCCCCTTCTCAACATTTGTGTTTTTGTCTTCTTTTGTTCTTGTATGTAACTGATTCATTATTTTAATGCTTTTTGTTGTTGTTTTTAAACTGTTCCTTGTGAGTGTTTTGTAAGGTACAATTAAATAAAATGCATATTACTTTATTATCACACTGCATCTGAAATAAAGGATAGACATTTGTTCATAATAATTATCTGCATATTAGTAATGAATTTGCTCTGAATGTGGAAGCTTCCCCAAAGATCATCTTTTTTTTTATGATCATTTTAAAGCACACAATAACTCCTTTCATAACTTGCACTAATGTGTTTGTGTTTCTTTGTGTGTCTTCAGTGTCAGTGAGCATTTCCAACTTGTACCCAGGCTGTGAGAACGTCAGCGTCCGCAGTCGTAGCATGATGTTCGAGCCCAGTCTGACTAAAGGCGTCCTAGAAGTGTTCTCCCCCGTCCATAGCTCTCTGTCCACAGCTGACGAGCAGGCCACCAAGGCCATCGACATCCAGCACACCAGCATCCACGGTTAGAAGCACAAACACACACACAAACATGGAGATGCACACAGTAAAAGTCAAAGATTACACAGGAGGGCACATAGGAGGTGTTCGAGGTTTGGGTGTAAGGGTGTAAGGCAGGACTGTCTAAGTCATTTTAGTTCAGGGGCCACATTCAGCCTAATATATTATAAAGTGGGCCTGGCCAGTAAAATAAAATAAATAATAGAATAAGAACTGATAAATAATATCAACTCCAAAGTTTTCTTTATGTTTTTGAATGAAAAAAAGTCAAATTCCGTTATGAAAATGCTTACATCTACGAATTGTACTTGAACATAACATGAAAAAACATGAACAACCTGAAAATTCTTCTAAAAAATAAGTGCAATTTTAACTAGAAGCAGTCGGAGAGCACAAACCTGCACCAAGGCAGATCAGTGCACACAGACAGACAGACAACCAACACTGGCAAAAACATAACCTCCTTGGCGGAGGTAACAATATTATGCCTTAGTTTATAATTTATACATGTACATCACAACTTACAGATCACAGTGGATCTACAAATACACAAAGCATTTAGTTATAGATAGAATATTGGTACAATTAGACATACTACTCTTAAGACATTTCAGGTTCTTCATATTTTTTCAGGTTATTCACATTTTTTGTAAAAGGTTAGTCTGTAATTTTTGTATTTCACAAATTCATCCAGCTTTGACCCTTTGGCTGGCTGCATGTTTGACACTAGTGGTGATCACTGATTTTTAGATTGCCAGTGGTAAAATCGCTGTTAGTACATATCATGTATGATTCTAAGTGATTAGGCCACAGAAATAACTGAGTGAAAACACGCTGCTTGTGTCTTCCGTCAGGTGTTGGGGACTTCAGTGTGTGGGAGTTTTCAGGAAACCCTGTGTATTACTGCTCTTACGACTACTTTGCGGCCAATGACACTACAGCGATCCACGTGGTCCTGTTCAGCCTGGAGGAGCCCTATGAGACCCAGCTGGGACACATCACATACTGGCTGAACCTGCTGAAAGCCCTCACGCTGCCGCAGGACAACATTGGTGAGCACAAGAACACTCACACTGGACCATTTATAGTGATGAACAATCTTAAAATACAGGCCCGCAATTATAAGGTTAGTGACAAAATAACTCTGAAAAATGACCCATAGATAAATGTATTAATTGAGTATGTAATTATTAATTAGTTTTGTTTCCTAACTCTCACAGACAACTAAATGTCCTCCGTGGCTTAGTGGGCAAGGCTGGGCAATAGGGACGTAAAAATTTAATTCTAGTCAATATCATTATCAGTATCAACAGGCAACAACAACAGCAAAAAGCCACATTTTCCAGGTGTCAATGTTCAATATTGTAAATTTTGCAATAAAATAAAAAGCATCTAGTAAAAGACTAGACTAGAGTGAGTAGAGAATCATATTTATAATGACAATAACACAGCTAAACATGTCACATTTTAAGTTTTGGAAGAGGAAGGATTTTATTAGAAAAGACTGATCACAAGATAGTGAGTTGAGAGGGGAAGTGTAAACCTTCATCTTGTCAGTGGGCACTTTAATCCTAATTTAATCTGCCTTCACAAAAGAAAAAAATGAGACACCTTCTCTCATTATGAGACAATATCTTGTAAATGTGAGAAAACTTCAGCCTAGTCATCATGCAACATAGACTCTAATGAAGATTTTTCAGTAAAAACATTAATATAAAACACAAGAAGTACCAGATCGATTACCTTTGGCATGTGTGCCCTGTGTGTCTGATTTCACTTTTAGTTTGACACCTGAACATCTAAAGATTATTTAACCAACTTACAAATATTTCAGTATAAATAGAAATATCCATAGTATTGGCAGTAGATTAGATCCTTTGCAGCAGGAAGAGCTACTTTATGACTGTCATAAATGAATATAAATAGCAGATTCTCTTTTATATTTCCTGTTTCACTCTAGAATGTTGTGCCTGTCTTTCTGCACTTAGTTTCTTGTATTTTGTTGCTGTAAATACTGCCATTTCCCCACCTTGGGATCAATAAAGTCATATCTTATCTTATGACAGAACAGTTCTGTTCTGATTAAATGTTTTTTCAGAGTCTCTTAACAGGATGAATTTTTTCAAATTGAAAAAAATAGTGATCATGGAGGTGCAGCTGATGCAAAGCTGCAAATATTCTTATTTTCTACCTGCAGAATTCTGGCATTTCTGCAGAAAATGACAAAAAATAATTAACTGGTTGGAAAAAAAAAAATCCTCTGGTTGTCATGAGAAGACACAGACATTTCACACCTTTGAGTCCAAACTAAGGTTGGAACCATAATAATATGAATCCAGTGTCTGGTCATTATCTTCACACTAAAAAATTGATTCAGATCAAACTGAAATTGAACAAACTGCACTAGTTGAGGTATGTATTACAGCTCCCTAAAACCTAAGGATGTGCATTAGTTTAGTGACTGCTTATGATGTGTCTGTGTTGGACCAGCTTTTGGAGGTCGGATCCAGCAGCCTCTTGTCGTCGTCCTGGTGGCGACTCATGCTGACCTCGCTGATGTCCCCCGAACGTTCTCTGGAGACTTCAGTTATGATAAGGAGAGGACGCTGCTCAAGGAAGTCAGGAACAGGTCAGGACTCAAACCACAATACAAAGAAGTCATAGTAGGGCCAGGTCAAGCCCTGACACTGTTACATGTTTGGTGTTCAGTGGACTGTTACATATGTGTGTTACATATTTCAGTAGATATTTGTCAGTACTCAAACATAGTAAGGATGATGATTGCATAAAATAACATTTTTAACCAAAAATATTTGAAAAAGTGCTCAGTGACATGGTTTCATCAAAATGTCGCTGATTTTGACAAGGTTTACACCAAAGTGCTTAACATACAGTTCCCACAGGAAATTCACTTACATTTGCCTGTGATGTGTTAAGAAGCATGTTAAGCTACACTGATGTCAAAATTTAGGAAAATATATTGGAAACTTTTAGACTTACTGACACAGATTTAAAGTAACACGGTTTCAATGGGCATAGTGACACGGTTTCAATTCTTGATCCTATTATGATGAAAGGACCAATGTATCTAGAAAACAAGTCAAATATTTTTAATACAAGCATTTATTCTACATCGCAGTAATAAGCTAACAAATGAGTGCATGCAGAATAGGATCAGAGGAACTTTAGTTTTTCTCATAGATGTGCGTGTTTCCTTGACCTGACCCAGTAATAGTGGCTTAAAGCTGCCCTCACAGGAAGGAGCTGTTCAAACATCGGTTGTTCTAACTGTGTTGTATTTGGGCTTAGGTTTGGAAATGACCTGCAGATCAGTGACAAGCTGTTCGTGTTGGACGCTGGATCTTCAAATTCCAAAGACATGAAGTTGCTGAGGAGTCACCTGCAGGAGCTCCGCACCAACATCATCTCCGTAAGTTTCAACATCCAACAGTTCATGCCCATCTTTATTTTGAATACAGGACTAACCCACAGACACACTGACTCCTCCTCACTGGTGTTTGTTGTGTGCTGGTGCAGAGGTGCAGTCCCATGACACTGCTGTCAGAGCGTTTGCTGACCACACTGCCCACCTGGAGGAAACTGAGCGGACCCAACCAGCTGACGTCATGGCAACAGTTTGTCTGCGACGTCCAGGAGCACATCAACCCTCTGGTCAGCCAGGACTACCTGCGCTCACTGGCCCTGCAGCTTCACAGCATGGGAGAGGTCAGTGACATTAGGTGTCCACCAGGGGTAGTGGTTTTCTCATAAATATTTAAAAGCCAACACGTTCACTTCCATCTGTCAACAGTTACTCAGAGCATGTTGTTTGTATATTTACCACTCACATCGAGCATTCTGGATGATTCCATTTGTGACGCTCAGAAGTTCCATTTCTTCACTTCTTCATTCATCCATTGATTCGGCACTGTCATTCTGTCGCCACAGTTTTGCTAAAATTATTTTCGTCTTTGCCCATTTGACTGGTTTTCATTTTTAATTTTTTTTATTGACTTTTCATTTAAATTTTAATTCATCAGCAATCTGTGTTAATTTTTTGAAAATTCTTAGATTTTGTTTATGGCGTATTTGCAATGTTTGCAATGACAGTTCTGTAAAACTGTTACCTGAAATGTAGTGAGTTACATTTCAAATTACTTTTCCTATGAAATAAGTAAATAGTCATCAAATGAAATAAGTTATATTGTAGAGTCATTCAAATTGTTGGATTATTGATTACTTTTCTAACCCACGTTTTCAATGTTGGACACTACAACTATGTAGCATACGTTTAAATCAGCTCAGTGATGTTAGGCATCTTTTCTCATTTCAGGCGGAAAATTCTTTTGAATTTCCAGAAATGAAAGGTGTTCTTGTATGATGACATTGCCCTTCCCCCACCTTGGTGTGATCAGCTGTTATATTCTATGTATGAGCCTTTTACCAAAAAGAATATTTTCCAACCAAACCCCTTGCAAATTCTAACACTTTGATCAGTAGCTGTAATTTAATTACATTGTTTTTCTCAATAATTGCAGCAAATTGTAATTCCTTAGTTTTTTCTTACTTCTTCCACCTTTACCCCTTTCCTGGTCATTCCACAGATCAACATCATGCAGAGTGAGACGGTGCAGGACGTAGTGCTGCTGGAGCCCCGCTGGCTCTGCAGTAACATCCTTGGTAAACTGCTCTCTGTGGAGACGCCCAAAGCCATCCACCACTACAGGGGTCGCTACAGGTTGGAGGAAGTGCAAGCACTGGCCCCCGAGACCGATGTGGATGAACTACTGCAAATTCTGGATGCCATGGATGTGTGTGCGCGTGACCTCACCAACCCGTCAATGGTGGATGTGCCTGCTCTCATCAAAACGAACGGTCTCCACCGCTCCTGGACCGAAGAGGAGGAGGAGGAGTCTCTGTTGTACGGAGGGGTCCGACTGGTCCCCGCTGAGCACCTCACCCCATTCCCCTGTGGCTTGTTTAATAAACTTCAGGTGAACCTGTGTCGATGGAGCCACCAGCAGAAACCTGAGGACGACAGCGGAGATGAAATCGATGGAGATATTCACCTTTGGACAAATGGAGCCAAGGTGAGCCAGGCAGGTGTGGAGGCCATGATCCTTCTGGTCAATCATGGCCAGGGTATAGAAATCCAGGTACGGGGGCATGACTCTGAACGGGCCAAATGTTACTCCCTGTTGGACACCACCTGCAGTATCACAGAGAACCTACTGGCCTCGACTCTGCCTGGACTGCTCACCGCCAAATACTACCTGAGTCCTCAGCAGCTGCGGGAGCACCATGCCCCTATCATGATCTATCAACCCAAAGACTTCTTCCGGGCCCAGGTCCAGCGGGAGAACTCACTTACTAACACCATGGGTGGCTACAGGGAGAGCTTCAGCAGCATCCTGTCCTTTGGCTGTGCTGAGGTGTACCAGCAGGGGATTCTGGGAACAGACATCCACATATCGGATGTGCCGCTGCTGGCTCGCAGGAAGCTATGTCGCATGCTGGACCCTCCAGACGCGATGGGGAAGGACTGGTGCCTGCTTGCAATGAATCTGGGCCTCACAGACCTGGTGGCCAAATACAGCAATGGGACTCCAAATGGCACTCCTGATGTGGACTTCCAGGACCCGGACTCCCAGCAGGCCACAGTGCCTCCCAGCCCCACTGCGGCGCTGCTTCAGGAGTGGAGCGGCCGACCGGACAGCAGCGTGGGCGTGCTCATGGCCAAGCTGAGGGAGTTAGGCCGCCGCGACGCTGCTGATTTCCTGCTCAAAGTCTCTCCTGTGTTCAGGGTCAACATGGAGGCGGTGGGAGGGGCCGCCAACAGCTACGCCCCTACCTGTAACGGAGGCACGTCCTATAACTCCATCAGCTCCGTTATATCTCGCTGAACTGGGTCGGCTTTGTTCTTCTCGTCAAATGTCACATATGATGCGACATTTGTGTAAAGTGTGGACAGTCTGTGTGAATGAACATGAAGTGCAATCCTTACAGAGTGCAGATGCTCGCTCCTTAAAGGTTTAGCTTGGATTTTGAAGTGTGGTTGTGGGAGGTACTTATCCATAGATGGCAGTCAGGAGCACCCAGTGTACAGCTGTGGTCAGGGTCAACAGACAAGGCCTAAAGTAAACTAATATCTGTTGAAGTGTACCTAGTATTATGAATCTTCTCTGTTTTATTTTGCTGTCACCCAACCCTTAACTCTCCCTTCAAAGTCACCCGTAACAAAAACACCAGTTTTATCTCACAGAATGCAGGAGTTGCAGGTCTAATGCTGCTAGGACTGTATATTTGCAAGAATATTGCAAAATATATTATCATACAGGGACTATGATTCAATGTATTGCCATGTATTGTGGTACACTTAGCAAGGTGATGTATAAGGAACATCTCACTAAATGCATAAAATCTGAGATTACTTTGAGAACAGTTAGATCTACATTTGCTTTTGTTACAGTATTTATACATCTAATGTCAAATCATTACTTATGTGCAAGCCGTTCAAAAGAATTAACATTTGCATATGAATAATGATTCTGTCTTGAATATTTGTTAACTATTAATAACTATTCATTAGAAGGTTTTTGAGTCAATACAGTATCACAAAGCTTCATCTTGCAGTACTAATCCAAATTTTCTCACTCTTCTACCTGCCGTTGTTTCAGTGCAAACTAATATATTGAAACACCAAAGTCAGTTAATAAGACATAAGCTTCTGTGTTCTGTGAGAATAATGTGCTTCTTTTATTCAAGGAGTCTGGTGACCTCATGACAGATTATAAAGCTGTGAAAATATTCTAAATACAGGGCACACTTAAGACCTCACGTAGCAGTTTTTGATTCTACTGTGTTGTGATTTAAGCGGTTCAAGATAAAACTAGACTTCTGCTGCTTCCTGGCTTTGTTCACAGACTTTAGAAATTGTAGCCAAGGATGAAAATTTGAAGCTGAATTCTAGCAGCTGCACTACCCTGACACTGATGCTGTGATAGTACCTCCTGGAAGCCCATTTCACATCCTGACCACTAGGACTTTACTGAGCGTGTGCAACTGAAGCAGTGGTGTTTGTGCTCTCCACTCCTGTACAGCTGACTTTTTTCCTTCACTTTGAATGTTGCGAGTGAGCCACTTGTCCTGAGCTCCAAAGAGGAATCTTGATGTTTATTCTGTTCTTAATCTTGTTGTGCTGCTTTTTAACCCCTTCCCCTTTGCATCTCGCTCTCACAGCTAACAGCCCGAAGGTCAAATCTGTAAAACTTCATGACAGAATGGAGGTGGTTTGAAAAGATGGCAGCCTCATGTTTGGACCTTCATCCAACCTAAACTTGCTGCATTAGGCTGCCACCTTTACTTCATCATCCATTACAGCTCCATAGAATAATCTCTTCCTCTTTGCTTCTTTTTTTTTTAACTGATGTGATATTTGACCATTTATCTTAGCATTTAAAAGAATTAGATTTTTTTCAGAGTGCCTTTGTGGCCTTCTACCTCCCTCAAGAGCACAAATAGTCTTGTTAAGTATAAAAAAAGTTGTTCTTTCCAGACATTTGATGAACTGTGCCTTGTTGACACTAAGAGTAAAATGAATTTTAATCAACCATCATGAAGCAGCAGAGTCCATATTGAGACAGAGCTCAGCCCTGGCAGAATGATTTTCACTGGGATTCATGCTGCATTCAGGCGTTGGGTGAGAATCTAAAATGTGTTGATACTCCCTCTCAACAGAGCTGATGTAATGCTCTGTGGACAAACAGGGTCTAAGGGAAACCAGTTCAGTCTGATGGACTTCTGTTACACAGTCAGTTTTTGAATTCCATCATTCATCCAAAAAAAAAATACTAGGAATCCATATTTTCTTAATCATTTTCCTGGGAAAAACAATCTGAATATGTTTAAAAGAAGGTGCAAAATACCTGGTAAAATGTTAATCACAAACATTGAGCCTCAAGTCAACAGTCGCTCTGAAAAAGCTGGTTAGCACTGATCACTTGTCACCCAAAAATCCCACAGGTGTGCGTTGAAAAAACAAAACACAGCCTCAAAAAGGTTTCACGTTGGAATGACACAACTTTAATTTCCAACATTATGTCCACATGTTCCACTGCCCCATGTTGTAAAAAAACAGCTTTTATGACATGAAAGTGAACAGTAGCCACTGTTCACATTTCCTACTACATCATACACCAGCATGTAGAGTCAATGCACTTGACTATTTTGAACTAATACTGTACGATAAAACAGTATCATACACTTAGTTAGAAACTGAAAAACAAAATATCCACTCACGGTTTGGTTGTTTTCATATAGGTCTGGGTGATATGTCCAAAAATGTGATGATTGTCATGAGAAATATATTTCCATCAGTCAGTGTTTATAATTCTCTCTTTAAATGTCAAATCATTGCTTCTTCTGGGTTTAGTTGTTTTGGTTTTGAGTAAAAATTGAAGAAGGCTGTTGGTGTTTTTAACATACAGCTGAACTTTGTAGAGATGCAACATTCAACCCAATTTTAATGGCAACAAAATATTAAAATGATACCAACAACAAACATTGAAATATTTTGGCTTTAACCTAACAATGTAAACAGAATGAATAAAAAGACAGAAGAAAATCTGTATTGCAGTAACTATAGGCAGTGTCTACTGCCACAGTACTGTGGCGTGAAATATGGGTTTGTCTATTGCCTTAGAGCCAATCAAATGTTAGCATTTGCACTGTGTAAGCAGTAAGGACATTTTGTTGCCACAGAGCCAATCATGGATACTGTTCCATGAACTCATTGGCCTCGTGTTGCCACAGTACTGGGGTCATATATGGAGTATAACTGGTCCCCTATCCTTTTCCATAGGCCCATGGCATGTGCCATGCTTATTTCTGCAGTACTGTGGCAGCAGGGTGACAGGTTACCCGTCTAGACATGATAGAACAACGGCGCTGATTGGCTCTGTGGTAACAGACAAATGAGAAAGTTAGTCCCACAGGACTGCGGCAATAGCCACTTTGATAACGATTATCACAATATAAAATGATACTGTACAAAATAATATCATCATGTTCAAAATGGAAACATATGAATTAACCTAAATCAAAAATCCAAACATTAAAAGACTATGTTTTAGTTGACAGTGTCATCCAAAGAAACCGTAAAGAAAAAAGGACAAGAAAAATGTGGGTTGCAATTATCAGCTTTATCGCAATATGAAATTTTATCATGATAGTTGTCATTTTACTGTACAGCTCTAGTTTCATCTGTATTGAGGCACTTAACACTTATTTACTACAGTCTATGGTGTTTCTATTGCATTACCCTGCCCTCTTTAATTTAATTAAATTTTCACAGACTTTAATGCACATTTTCAACATAAACACACATCTGTTTCGATGTTTATGGGATGTAATAAGGCCTTAATGTGTCATCAGTTTTGTATCCACATATTTGGATTTCCTAGGAAATGATTAGGAAACTCTGGGACTCCTGTTAGCTTTTCATAGGATTCTTTTCTATTCAGACAAAGGGATGAGCAGCCATTAAAGCAAGCAGAGACAAGAGCTGTTCCCGTCCAACTTCTGTGTCTTCTTCATGGATCTGGAGTGGGCTGTACAGGGTCGTGACTGAACTATGACTCGGAGCCCAGCGCTGATACTGCCCGGACTCAACACAGAACTGTGCACTTCAACTCCTTCACCTGGAAATGAAAAATGCCCCCAAAATGAAAACAAAACTCTCCAGGATTTCTAACACAACAACTGTGTTTAGGTTTGAAGGTTTTCTACTCCACTGAGAGGCAGATATTGTCGACGCTTCAACAGCTTTTGTGCAGCTTCGCTTTTGTTGAGCTCTGCTGAAGCTTGGTTCAGTATCACTGACAGTGTTGTTCTGCTTGACGTCTTTTTTCACTTTGTTTTTACATTAAGCGGCGTTTACAAACGTCGAGGACAGGGTTTTTTAGTATTGTTAATTGAAAAAGGCCAAAGTCTCCTGAATTGAGACACTTTGTGGAAGCAGATATTTGATGATGTTTATGTGTATTTGGAAACAGGAAATGCTTTTTTATTCCAATCCTAGATGTTGATAGAAAGGGTTCCTAAATGGTCCAGCTTTGGGGATGTAAAGAGCCTTTTCTGCTCAGTATTTCCTGTCCTTTTGGCCTCACATCCCCAGTGTTAACAGCTGTTCACAGATAATTAACATGGACTTCTTTCTCTATTTTCAGCTCAGCCTAAACTTGCCAATGTAAATAATTGAGGCCTGTTTCCTCCAAATTTGTTACCATTTCCTGTTTATTTTTTCTGCTCACTCTCTTTTTTCTTTGTCCAAATATGTTGACTTTCAAGGCAGACTGAATGTACTACTCATCTCTCCTTAGAAAAAACAATAACATGTATGGTGATCAAACTCCCAATGAGTCCAAAAACATGACATGAAATGTTTCTGACTTGGATCTATCTGGTCTTTTCTTCCTGTTATGAAACTGTTGTATAGACTGTGTCATTGCCAACATGGTGTCTCTCAGACACACATCTTCATCCTGTCTTATTGCCTTGGACGTGTCACCGGCCGGCCGACAGCCAGGTCTAACAAAGGGAAACAAGATGGGGTTTGTTTCAGCAAAGGCCGGGATCTCCGTCACATGGAGTGGGCTTCTGGTTTTTCCTCTGTGACTGCAGCAGAAACCAGTGGACTTACAGGTGTTGATGTAGTCAGCGTACTCTTTTGGGCTGACTGCCCAGACCCCCCCCCCCCCCCCCCCCCCCGAGACCCCCTCGGTCCAATCGCCACATTGCACATTCATTTTGTTGCTATTTATGTTTCATTCTTTTAGCATGTCTTTGAATGCCATGTTCTTAGTACTTCTGACACTTTATAGTGTAATACATTTTATAATAAACTCTTTGCCTAATATTGTTTCCCCTTTGATTCTGTTATTTCATCAGGTTTTCATTCAGAGAACTTTGAAAGAAAGCAAGTCATACTGTACTTGTTTGCCAAGTGGACACAAAATATAAAGGAGAGGAGAAAATGTTTCAAACTAAAAGACAACAAGGGGAAAAATGGAGAAAAGTAGATAAATGTCATATTGGAGAGAAGCCTGCATACATACACACTGGAGATGCAACAGTCGTGAAGGTTTTTATTATTTTTTCCCTTTTTCCACAGAAACAATGAAATCTTAATTAAACTAAATAAATAAGGGTTTTAGTCATCAGCCCATCATTTCATTTGTGAACTAGAAGCACTCAGAGAGTGCAGACCTCCGCCAAGGCTGATCTGTGGGCCCCCCCACCCCCGATCACCAAAATTTAATCATTTCTTCCTTATCCCATTTCCAACAAACCCTGAAAATTTCATCCAAATCTGTCCATAACTTTTTGAGTTATGTTGCACACTAACGGACAGACAAACAAACAGACAAACAAACCCTGGCAAAAACATAACCTCCTTGGCAGAGGTAATAAAAGAAATAAAATATCATATTAAAATAAAATACTAAATATGACTGTCCAGTTGGCCCAGGGTTTGGGAAACACAGCACTAGTGCAGTTACAGAGGTAAAACGTGTGGACTTCTTTTCCACGGAGCTCTTATGACTTCCTCCTCTTGTTGGTCTCTTACCGTGTGTGGCTGCAGTGAAGGCTGCTGGGATGGGCCGGCCGTCCTTCTGTCACATTCCAGGCACCATTACTCACACTTCTCTGAGCTCATTGTGGATATTGCGGATCCTCAGCTCCAGTGGACATCCACATTGAGCTCCCACACAGTCACATGACCCATCCACCAACTACAGAGCCCTGAATCTAAGTTTGCATCAGCTCATCCAGACTTTGAAAATATCTGTACATGGAGAGAGTTCAATGTGTGATGGATCCAAACATGTTTCAAAGATTAGCTCACTTAGTTTATGCCTGTAGGGGACTTGTGTCTCTGCATGATGTGGAACAGAAAACTGCCACTGAAGGTGGTCAGGAACCAACTCCAGATGAGAAACCAGAGGAAACTGTGCCGGACAAAGAGAACATGCAAACGGAGAGAACGGAGAACTGAACCCAGGACCAGCTGGGACGTGGAAGTGCAAACCACCATGCCACACTGTGTTCTGACATGAATTCCCCTGAAAATAAATAATAAAAGTAATCAACTTCCAGTTGAAGGTACTTTAGTATTTTTGTTTTATACTTTTTTTCTCCACTACATTACATTTCCAGGTAAAGTGTATTTGACCAGCCTTTTATAAAGTACATAAATAAACCAGTTACATAAGAGGTCTGTCAGTTCCATCAGATGACGCTCATAGTTACATGACAATGAAAGAATCGAGAGCCAAACACATTCCAGATGAATGTGTCCCTCACTTGACTGAATTTTCATAGTCAGTAGAATCAACAGAGCCATGAAACCCCCAATGCAGAAAATGTAGCCATGAAATTTATTAACCATAGACTAACTGTGTCTGATATGAGGCCAGTGTGGAAGTGTTAAAATCTGCAGTAACGTTAATGCCCACTAGGGGGAGTCAATCCCCATATTGTAGATTATAGACCACATGTCAGAGGTTGTTCTTAAATCAAACCACTGTCTTTGGATCTCTGTAAGTGTGTGTCTCGCTGCTGACGGCCTTCACTACATCACATATGTGTTTGTGTGTTCCTGGAACATCTGCACAGACACTGAAAGACGACACGTTTCCTTTGTTTGATTTGATATGAAAGTATTTCCATTTTGCTGCTGCTAAAGTTTTTTAACTTTTTCTTCCTGCCCTTTATATATCTATCTATCTATCTATCTATCTATCTATCTATCTATCTATATATATATATATATATATATATATATATATATATATATATATATATATATATATACATATATATATATATATATATATATATATATATATATATATATATATATATATATATACAGGGTGGGGAAGCAAAATTTACAATGAACATTTAGTTGTTTTTTCTCAGCAGGCACAACGTCAATTGTTTTGAAACCAAACATATATTGATGTCATAATCATACCTAACACTATTATCCATACCTTTTCAGAAACTTTTGCCCATATGAGTAATCAGGAAAGCAAACGTCAAAGAGTGTGTGATTCGCTGAATGCACTCGTCACACCAAAGGAGATTTCAAAAATAGTTGGAGTGTCCATAAAGACTGTTTATAATGGAAAGAAGAGAATGACTATGAGCAAAACTATTACGAGAAAGTCTGGAAGATACTATTAAAGAAGAATGGGAGAAGTTGTCACCCCAATATTTGAGGAACACGTGCACAAGTTTCAGGAAGCGTGTGAAGGCAGTTATTGAGAAAGAAGGAGGACACATAGAATAAAAACATTTTCTATTATGGACATTTTCTTGTGGCAAATAAATTCTCATGACTTTCAATAAACTAATTGGTCAAACACTGTCTTTCAATCCTTGCCTCAAAATGTTGTAAATTTAGCTTCCCCACCCTGTGTGTATATATATATATATATATATATATATATATATATATATATATATATATATATATATATATCAGCTGTTCATACACGGCGTCACATGGGTGTCACATGCTCATCAGCCATGCCCATCCCTAACTGCTCTGTGGGTGAGTGGATGTGTTGTGGTATTCCTCAGTTTATTTTATTTTATCTTATTTATTTATTTATTTATTTTTACAAATAACTTAACACAGAATATTAACTGACTAACACATAAACTGTTGTGTTGTGTTCCCATTCTCTAGTTGACACATTTCTCTTCACAAAGAAACCTCTCAAGACACAAAAGGACTTCGTTGGTCTCCTGTGTTTCGGTCCTACAGTTTTTTTAATTCGACATTCTGGTTCTAAATTGAAAACTTATAAAAGCTTCACTTCCTGATGTTCACATTTTGAAATATACAAACTGGTTGGGTGTCCTTCTAATGAGCTGTAAAGAAAACCAGAAATAAGTACTGTAAATACTTCCTTTAAGGAGAACTGGGGTGTGAAGCTGCTGTTTGTGTCTGCAGACATGTGACTGCAGACGTGTGTGAACCTAAACACAGTCCTGGATCAATATGTTACAACACCATGAGCCGTCAGAATGCCATGGACCCTGAGCAGCAGACAAACAGCTGAAAAACCTCTCAGTCTGAGGAATGTAGGCCAGCATCTGGACTGATAAACACAACACTGAGGAAATCACCGATAGCCGCCATGTTTAAACCCGTTCCCAGACGTTCCCAGAGGAGGGGCATGTCTGACACACTTCACTCTGAGAGTTGACCATGTCAACAATAAAAGGGACTGAAGAAGTTCACACTGAGTCTGAGCATCGCCCAGATGGGCCCTCTCCATGTTTAAATACATGTTTAAACTACCAAACAAACATCAAAGAAAAGAATCAAAGAAAAATAAATCAACCAAATGGATTCATTTTCCTCATGCTGAAATTATTGCTGTGAGTGATGCATTCCCTCATTTTTCTAAACAGGTCCTTCTGCATCTAACCATCCTATTCATACATTTCACTGTCATATTTAATGATATTTTTGATCATTTAGAAGTTAATTCTTTAGTTGTTTGATGAATCCAATGTTCAAAATATATCTATCTACTGCATGCTTACATAAATGACACTAAATATTGTCTATTATAGTAAAGTTATGTTAGTACAGATAGATAAGAAATACCCAGGCACCAGGTGGTGGTCAGCGTAATCTTCCATTAATTCTTGTGACTTATTTAATAAATGTAAATGAATCTAGACTATCTAGATTTCCACTGAGCCTGAGAAGGAAGTAGAGGTGCAGAGAGGAGCCTTTACAAAGTTTTTTTCACACAACTGATAATCTTCTACTGTTTCACATGTGTCCACTTAAGGCCCAATGACCACTGGACCTGAGGTGACCCATCTGTGCCCTGTCCTGACGTGTGACCCCACACCTCCTCCCTTACCCTCACCTGTCTGGATGGACCTCCACACCCCCACCAGATGTACCCCCTCAGCTGTCTGCGTGTACCCCCACCCTACTGCATCCCTAAAGACTGGAATTACATCATCAGATGGATGTCGGTCAGTCCTGGTCTCATCTACAACCTGTCCATCCATGGGAGTGGATCTGTCCTTCACTGTGGTTCTACCAGAGGTTTCTCTGTTTACCACTGTGTTTTTTTGTTTTCCTTGCCAAAAAGGAGGGTCTAAGGGTGGTGGATGCCCAGGACATGAATCCATTTGCTTCACCAACTATTTACCAACTAATTACTTGAATGTTTGTTTATTTTCATTGTGTTTTTTAATCAATTCAACAATTTCTGTAAAAGCCCTGTGAGGCGACTTTGATGTGATATTGGGCTCTATAAATGAAATAAAACTGAAATGAATTGAAATGTTTTATATTTAAGCCTAAGAAATGATGAACCACAAGAATGATGAATGAACCACCACGTCATCAAGAACAAGGACAGCGGCTAAAGCTAATATGGATAATGGTAACTTCACCAGTCATATCTGTCGGCTGACGTGGACAAGCTACAGATCATGAATGACCTTAACCCATAAAGACCCAGCAATACTTTTGCAGCAGTTCCCAAATAACTTTTTCCCTAGATTTCACCTTTCTTAAATTAGTTTTCAACTTTTATTCTAATATTATCCTCCGTATATTGTGGGGGTTTTTTGTATGAAAATTATGTATTTTCCTGAACTTAATTCACTGATCATGAAAGGTTCGTCAAAGCTCATATTAAAGTTAAGGGTTATTATATCAGAAACAGAGAAAACTGAAGAAAAAGTGAATTTTTTTTTAGCAAAGATATCATTAACTGAACATAAACCCAGTGTGTCCATCCACTGTCATTGATCCAACTGCATGGGTTTGACTGGCGAATCAATGTTGTAGAAGATGACAGTGTTTCCATGGTAACTACGGAGCCTCTGAACATCCAAATGGGTCACATCTGATGACCATGAAAAGATGAAGAACTGTATTTTACACCAGTTATTTACATGTATTGATAGGATTATTCGATCAACAGGTATTAAACAGTTTAGATCAGTAGATGGTTTTGGTCGCTAGCTGCTGTTTGGGTTTTTACGGGTGAAAAATTCAATCAGCAGAGCCCTAGCTCTAGAATAGACCCTAGACCACGACCAACACATCATAGACCTTGAAGGAGCATTATCACCAAAGGTTACAGCCTTGAAGACTCATGTAGCACATTAAAAACAGTACCAGTCTCCTTCCTTCACTGGATTATCTTCAAAACAGAATGAGAAGCTCCAATGTGAGAGTGATAAACTTAGCAGAGAAAGTGGAAGAGATTGATCCAGCAAATAAATCCAACAGTGTTTAAGAGCAAATCTAACCTTTTAATGTAATTTTCATTTTTTAGGGGTAGAAATCTGGTTTTAAACCATCACCACTGATTAAAAGAATTCAAACTGAACTGATGATGTCTGCTTTGAAAATGAAGATTCAATAAACCAAACCTATGATCGGCCCATATATAATATGATGCACATCATTTACACAGGTCTGTGTCTGGATGAACTAGTTACAATATTAGCATCACTTTTACCCAAGATGCAATGTGTAACAACATTACATTTTCTAAGAGCGTAAGTTTATTCTCCAGAATAAAGCATCTTAAATCCCTACATCCTTTTATTTTCCATTGTCTTTCCAGTTTCTAAACTGGACACCATGTCTTCTGTGCACTCTTTCATACCCTGCACAAAACTCTCAATATCAGCAAGGATTTTTTTTTTTCCAGTACAGCTAACTCCACACGTCATTTTTACTATGGCACTACACAGGACACACTGGAGAGACTATGTCTAACTCTTTCATAAGAATATTTCTATTGAACCAAAGGATGTAAAAACAGGCAACAACCACGTCAGTCATCAGCAAGTTGAACCTGTCATTGATGTGCTCTGGTGGACTCTGCTGACCTGCCAACTCATCCACAGACTCTCAAAGCGCTCAGTCAGTTATTAACTGTTGATCTTGAGCAACAGGATCCAGTCACACGATCAGCTGGCGAGGGCGACGCTCGTTTCTGCAAACACACACTGTATTTTTAGCAAACTGTAAAGAATCATCAAGCGTCATGTTAAATGGACCACAGGAGCTGATGGGGACGGTCATATGCATCTGAGGCATGTGGCACCATAAAGCCATGATTCAGATGTGTTAAATATAACACTGTTTATTTAGCATGAAGCTGCCTTTACTCAAAGCGTCTGGAAGACCTCCATCTTTTTACAGAAGCTTCAACAGCTGTTTTTATTCCACAGCTTCACCATAATGTCCAGCCCAGAGACTGAACAATCCACTGCAAAAAATATTCACATTAGCAACAAGATGACCCAATACCGTGGACTGATTCCTTTAAAGTTGTATAATATGAGTTAAAATGTATTTGAACAGAGGCACTGCAGCCTAAATATTTAATAGAATCATATTACATTTGCAAGCAGAATTCAAAAAGAATAGATTTATAGTATGAAAAAAAAATCTGAAATTCTCTCATATTTACTTAGTTTTAGGGTAAAATTTAATGCAGCACATTCAGATTATAACTCAACGAGTATTACTTAATTTCCATGATTAATTTACTTCCACTTGACTCAGTAACATTTCATTGTTCACAAGATTGACGAAAACTGTATGATAATGATAATAATGATGATAATATGATAATAATAAAATTATAATAACTCAAGATCCAAATGACAAAAACCAAAATCAGGAAACCAAGAATAAGAATGAAAATGAACAAAAAGTGGAGAAAACGATAAAGATGGTGCTCAATTATGGTGAAAATAATTGTGTAAATTGACAAAAATGAACAAAAGAGGCCAGAAACTGGACAAATGTAAAGAAAATAGTTATGGAAATTAATAAGAATGAACAAACGAGCAAAGAAGATTAAAAAAAAAGAAATTGACATGAACTATTTAATAAAAAAAGAACAAAAAGCACCAAATAAAATATTCAGAAGTTTAGTTATTAAATATGATTTTAAAAAGGCACCGATATCAATTGGAAATTTACATTGAAGCTAAAACTAGTGACTTTTAAATGAGTAAAACGTGTGCATTTTCATTCTTAAAAACTGCTCAGTATTATAGAAACAGATTATTTCTACTAAGTCACTTAGTTGATTTTGAAAACAACATTGTTATTTCATTCAGTAAATGCAGCTTTTCTGGGTGAAAGTCTGAGTTTCCCCCGTCTGACTTCTCCCAGTGTCCTGAGGTCAAGGTCCAGACTGATACTGAGTCAGACCGAACTGGACTTTTACACACAAATAGATCAATTAAAGTGACGTCGCATTATCAGCAGCAAAATATTGTGCGTCAGTGACTTTTATCATTTATGTTATGTGTTGACTGTGTGTTGGCTGTAAAATAAAATTACTCATCTGAAAAAGAGCAGAGTCTTTCTGAAACATGGTTCATTTCAAGCTCACAATGACTAACATATGACATCTGAGTTTACAGCTGTCATCTCGTTCTGTCTTTTGTGTTGTTTTTGTCTCTGATTGTTTTCATCCTCTTTTGTCATTTTCATCTTGTTCTGTCTTGTACATTGTGTCATATTTGGTCATTTCTGTTCTTTCCCTTTTACCGTATGTATCTTTTTTCGTAACTGTCTTTCATAACTCTTTTTTTCTTTTCTTTTACCTTGCTTTTGCTGTGTTAAGTTCAGATTGCTCTCTCTCTTTTTTTTTTTTTACATTTGATTTTTAGTTGCAAAAATCAGTGTACAAATAAACAAAATGAACAGAATAAGCACTAAAGAAGACTGCTCAGTGAAAGTAAAGACACCTGAAAGCTCCCCTTCGGCACAGATAGTTCTCACCTCTGCGGACATGATGCAGTACTTCTAGTCATAGAGCCTGTAAAAGCAAAAACAACTATTTCACAATCTTATCAATCACATGAGCGTCGACCTGGTTAAGGCAGAGTAGGTGTGTTTGCCAGCATTTCCTGGAATTCCTGCTATGATGTCTGTTCATTTGATGAACAGAACACCACTGATAAAGTCTTATAGGTGAGGTGTACAACTCCCTGTATGGTAAATACACTGTCCAACTGTTTTATATTATTAAAGCTCAAAGTTTTCACCCCATAATTTCTTCATTTGGAGTCAATAATGCGATCAAATCTTTGATCAAATATGATCTGATGCTACCTGAGCGTCCGCACATACAGCCTGTAAACCAGTGTGTGATTCAGACCCACATAGACTGTTCAGACCACTGGTGCAAACCCTCATGATGCACAAAAGCCTCCCTCTGTTGTTTGCTTTTGGTCTTTTTCATGTTGAACAGAACTCTGAAGAGCTGTTGTTTTCAGGCGTTAATGTTTTCATCATTAACAGAAACTTGCAGGCATTTCAAAGCTCGTTTCTGCCTCATGTTTCAGTTCAGCCAGACCCCAAATGTAATAAAAACATCCTAGAACACACTGACTCAACATGAGCAGCCCATAAACAGGGACACGATCATCTGCAGCATCCTCTGCTGACTGTCTGTCCTATGATTTTGAATGTGTGTTTGTATTCGTTCTAACATCATCTTTGGACATTATTCAGACCATTTAACTACAAATAACACACCAGACTTAAATCTGCTCACGCTATGTTCCCCAGAGTGGGGTCTTGGGTCCCCTCATGGTTTGCCACCCATAGCCAAGGGGTCACCAAAGTTATTTGCTATAAATAATGCACTTGTTTAGAATACAAGTTCATGGAAAAGATTTGTACCAGTAAAACTAACATCCTGTGTCCTGGTCATATCAGTTTTAAGTCATTCCAAATAACATGATATGACTGTTCCACAGACTGTGGCTCATTTGCCTGGTTATAAGTAACAGGTTGATGACAATTACTGGTATGATTTGTTCTGACCTTTGTACCAATTATTTGAAGGAGAAGCACCATCTTTATTATTATAAAGGTATAATATGTGGGTACAGACCCAAATACTTTATGGCACTGACTGAATTACTTAGGATCTAAATTCTTAAATGCTGAAAAATGTATCATTTGATTCTAAATTTCACTACTTAAGGAGTAGATCTTATCAGTGTTAATGCCTCCAACATGTCCAGCTTTTATACATTTTTAGTCACATAAAGAGACTTATATAATAACTATGTGCTAAACAGGTTAATTTCTTTGTTTGTAAAGCTGGTTTAAGTGTATAAAAATGCTAACAATCTCAAAACTAAAAGTAAAGGTTTTATTGTTCTTTATAACATCATTTTTGTTTTTGTTGAACTGGTTGGTTGTATGGAAAACAAAAGCATCATTTTAGAAGTGGTCCTGAAACCCTGGTATCAGTATCAGTACAGGTGTTGTTACCCAGCTCTATCATTCACACGTGCTTGTGTGCATTTGTGAAATTTGTATTGTTGTAGTTTGCAGCTACCTGTAATATTTGTAACTAATTCCTACATCCATTATATAACGGGTTTCAATGTGAAGGACTTGAGCTGTGTAGCTTAGAAATGCTGTTGGCTTACGTTAATGAATGACCAGCTCCACAACACAGACTCCAATACAAAACATACACATATGCATAAGTATTGTACACTGAACTTTTAAAGTTGAAACAAATAGTTACCATAAGGGCTGTGGAATGTCTGAGTTGAGTAGGACTTTGCCAGACAAGCTTTTCAACTCAGTTCCTTGAAAAATAGAATATTTCAGAAAATTCTCTTGTGTTTGCAAGTGATACCGACAGGTTTGAAAATGACATGTTTCTTTTCTCACTATGAACTAGGTGGATGTAGATATAAATGTTTTCAATACAAAAAGTTCCATTTTAGTGTCAAAAAATATAAACAGTTGTAAGAACACCAGTTTGATGATGAAGGAGCATTTGGATAGTTTTCTTCGCTGTGGCTGTTGTCACTGAACCCCTGTGTTAATGAACTGTGTCTACATTCAGCCACTGTCAACATATTTAGTTTAGTTTTCTAGAACATGAGTGTAAGAGAGCTTGTAATGATCTGTTTTCACCTCACTGCATAGCTGATACAGCAACACTTTAACCCTGACAGAATCAATAATAAATAGTATTGATTCTTTCCTGCACATGTGCATGTAAACAGCTGATTAGAGCCCCTGTTACATGTACACATGGCCCAGATAATCCACTAAACTGAACAAGTATTAAAGTATTAATTGGCAAATCCTGCTTTGGCTGCTCTTACAAGGGTGTTGAAATGTGAACATGTATTGTTATTTAGGGCAGTGTATGTTTGTATTTGGCCTGAATCTGAAATCGAATTTATTTTGGTTTATTTGATCTGTCTTTTAATCATAGTTGCTGTTCAAAAACATGAATAAAACAAGCACTTGAGAATGAATCAAATGTATTCTGAAATCAAAATAACAGTCCCATAAGAACAGCGTGCTGTTTGGACACCATCCAAATGCGGTGGAATCACGTGCTTCCATGATGATCTCAGATAACGGGGGCGGGGCTTGCCGCAGATAAACAAGTAGCGGACCAATCAGAAGGCGCGTTGGGCTGCGTTTAGCTGCCACTCAGGCCTTTATAAACTTTGTGTACCGCAGCAGGGGTACGGTGTTCAGTCCTTCATCTAGAATAGTCTACTGTAAGTATCATGTATTTTTCTAAGATAAATGTAGTCCGTTTGAAACCTAAATATAGATAATAAAACATTGTGTTCATGTTTTGGGGGATTTTATTGTCGTTTTAACGCAGGACAAACTGATCCCCGTTAGAAAAATCTGTAATTTACCAAATGTTTGTAACATCTGTGTTATTGTGAGCAGAAGGTTCCTTCTGTTTGGGTCTGTTTTGGAGTGTTCGTCTTTCTGTTTGAATCGGCTGCCTTTGTCATCGTCTCGGTCGTATTCTTTGAAGTGAAGCCATTGTTACATTGGTTTGAACTACACGTTAATATCTGGAAGAAACCTGGGATGGATTGGAATTCTTCCTCAGGTTGAACAAATCTGAAAGACCCGGCTGCTTTTGGCAGTTTTGGTTTTCTTTTCGTTTTCCTGGTCGAAGTTTCGATGTCCGGGCCCGGTTTTGTGGCTCCGGCGGATCCCGTGACTGCGAACAAAACACCAACAGGCTGGTTCCATCCTGGGGATGGGTCCAGTTTCTGAAAACCACAAAAGCAGCTCCACTCTATTTGTTCCTTCTCAGTCCGTATTAGATTATTAGCAGCCTTTTGTCCGTATGTTGGTGCCGTGGCCTAAACACAAACCGTCCCTGTTTTTCTTGGAGCAGTCTGGAAGTGGCCGCTGTGTCGGGAATGTGAACTGCAGCTTTGTGCATTTTTCCTTCTGTCTGTCATTTGTGAACATTGTGTACTTGGACGCAACAAAGCACAAGGATGGTGAAACATGTGACTAAGAACTTCACATGAAAATGAGCGTGTCTCTTTTCCACAGAAGCTTTGCTTTGTGTGGTGTTTGCACCGTCACCGCCGTTCTTTAGCCGGAGTCATCAATGATTAGTCTGCGTCTGCGCAAACTCAGCCCTAACTTGTGCTGCTGTTGTTCCAGTGCTGGAGCCATGGTGCTACCTCTAGCTGTGCTGGTTTTGTGCGTGGCTGCTGCCCTGTCAGCCCCGAGCCTGGACCCGCAGCTCAGTGACCACTGGGACCTGTGGAAGAGCTGGCACTCCAAAAACTACCATGAGGTGAGGGCTCCTATTTAACATCTCCCTATGGATCACAAGTTCTGGTTTGTTGTTTGTTTGTTTGTTTTTAAGTGTCTGAATGCTATTTGTTTTTGTAGAAGGAAGAGGGCTGGAGGAGAATGATCTGGGAGAAAAACTTGAAGAAGATTGAGTTGCACAATCTGGAGCACTCCATGGGTAAACACTCATACCGTCTAGGAATGAACCACTTTGGAGACATGGTAAGAACACAGTGACCTGTAGTTTTACTGAAACCACTTCTCAGGTCTGTTAAAAGGAGGATAAATGTCTGTGATAATCATTTGTTAATGTTTGACACTAAAATGTCCAAGACGCTCAGACTGCTTTATTCTGAAGTCTTTTGGTGCCTTTCCTGCTGGTTGTGGTGTCATTTCCTCATATCTTTGTAATTTCTGCAGACTCATGAGGAGTTCAGGCAGATCATGAATGGCTACAAGCAGAAGGTACAGAGAAAGTTCAAGGGCTCCCTGTTCATGGAGCCCAATTTCCTGGAGGCCCCACGTGCCGTGGACTGGAGGGACCATGGATATGTCACTCCTGTTAAGGACCAGGTCAGTACTACTTTTCTTGGTCTCTCCAGATCCATAATCAGCCAGAGAATGTCATCAGTTTTCTAATATTGGTCTTAAAAAGGCATTGGAGGCTGAATTTGTGAGGTCATGCTCTAAACAAAGTAGTGAATCATAAGAGCATCTCTTCTTTTGTAACACTTGTAGAAAGATTTTTTCAGGAGCATATTTAATTGTTTAGCTGTTGCGTAATGCACTCAGACAACTTAAATGTCTGAAAACTATGTGGTCTTAATTGTTACAGAAACAACGCTAATGAAACTATAAAGAAAGAAAAAAATGCAGTGGTGGTGGAAGGTGGATATTTTCACTGTATCTACAGCAAAAAGCAGTTTCAGAGAGAAAAGTTAAAGCTGTTGCAGTGGAGTCTTTAAAAGTCAGCTTTCATGAGGCCTGTTGCCAGCTTTGACAGTGCATTTCCAGTGAATCTGGGAGTTTTGAAGGAGTTTATTTGGTTTCAGGAGGAGAATGTGAAGCTCAGCTCATAAACAATTCATCCTTGAGTTCATCGTAGACATTCTTTTCTTCGACATGACAAAATCTGTCAGTTTATGTGAAGACACATTTCATCGCTGCTTGGTTTTTACAAATGCATTGGATTAAGCAAAAATGCATTATTTAGTAGAGCCTACAGAAAGTAAACATGATGACATAATATTTGACTTTTGACAAGCCATATCATCATAAACTTGTTCTGCCTGAACATAAAGATAAGGTGGCCACTAGGAGGTTGTTGTTGTTGTTGTTATCTGTGTGCTTCACACACTGCTCATCTCGGTGCAGTTAGTTTCTCGTCCCTCTCTGCATACCTTCACTCTCTGTAAGTTGAAACCAGTTGGACCGGCTGGAGAAAACACCAATGCATACATTACAGTAGGGCAAAGTGCTGTAGCTATTTATAGAGGCAAGGTTCTCATAGGGCATGAAAACAAAATATGGGACACAGTGAAAACAAAGGACTATTAGGAAATAACCTTCAGATCTGAGTAATTATGTCAGGTTTGGGGTTCTAGTCTAGATGAAGGTGCCAGTTTTAACCACATCTGCGCAGACATGATTTTGCTAATTTCATGTGTCTTAACATCCTCATTCTGTCGTCTTCAGGGTCAGTGTGGTTCTTGCTGGGCCTTTAGCACCACTGGAGCCCTGGAGGGTCAGGTGTTCAGGAAGACTGGCCAGCTGGTGTCGCTTAGTGAGCAGAACCTGGTGGACTGCTCCAGACCTGAAGGCAACGAGGGCTGCAACGGCGGTCTGATGGACCAGGCCTTCCAATACGTCAAGGACAACCAGGGCCTGGACTCCGAGGACTCCTATCCCTACCTGGGAACAGTACGTGTCTTACAGACTGGCTATCTTTGTGTGTGAAAATCTAAACTTATTGAAATATCACTAGTTGTGGTTTGCAGTCGGTACTGAATCTGATGCCACTGGTACGGTACGAGTACTAAACATTCTTAATTCTGTTACAAAGAAACAGCACAAAAGTTCCAAAAATAGGGTCAATATTTAGTCTTTCTACCAAAAAATATTTGTTGGGTCAGGGTTCAATCTTTGCATTTCTCAGAATTTGATATTTGTTCAAGGAGAAGCATCAACTAAGCAACCCACCCCTCATTCTGTGTTCTTTCAGGATGACCAGCCCTGCCACTACGACCCCAAGTTCAACTCTGCCAATGACACTGGCTTTGTTGACATCCCTAGCGGCAAGGAGCGTGCTCTGATGAAGGCTGTGGCCGCTGTAGGACCGGTTTCAGTAGCCATCGATGCTGGACATGAGTCTTTCCAGTTTTATCAGTCTGGTAAACTTTGTTTTAGTCTAGAAAAGTGCAGTTAATTTATATTATCCTTGACTTCCACTTGGCTTTAGTATGTGCTTCATGGCTGACTTGTCATGTCTTCCTTTTCACCTTTAGGAATCTACTATGAGAAGGACTGCAGCAGTGAGGAGCTGGACCATGGTGTGCTGGTGGTGGGTTATGGCTTTGAGGGAGAAGATGTGGATGGCAAGAAATACTGGATTGTCAAGAACAGGTCAGTGAAAGGGTTAAACGGCCGTTGGTGGACGTTGAACCTGCTGATAGATCAGTTGTAACATGTCCATGATGTGTCCTGACTTCCTGTCGTCTTTATTTTGCAGCTGGAGTGAGAAGTGGGGAGACAAAGGCTACATCTACATGGCCAAAGACAGGAAGAACCACTGTGGAATTGCCACAGCAGCCAGCTACCCCCTGGTTTAAGCATGGCCTTGGAGCTCTGTTAGTGTTTTTATTGCAATAGCGTGACTGGAGATGAGGGACTGCTCTTCAGTCTGTCAGAGACGCCTCGACAGGAGATTCTGCCACGTTTTCTGGACAAACACTGTTTTTAGGGAAATGCTGCCATTTTTGTTTTGGCTGATTTCTTGTCACTTTTAAAAGATTTTAGTGTTTTATTTTTTGTAAATATGTGTTTACTTGGTAAGTGGAATATTAACACTTGCTTTGGTCATTGTAAATCTTTGTTTCTTTGTTGTTGTTTTTTTTGTACTTTTACTGTGATCAATTAAAAACTCCTGAAACACTAGTCTGGTGCCAGGACGTATGTGTCTTTATGAGACTTGGGTCGCCTTCTGATGTTAATCCCTCACTGTTTTAGCTTTTAGTCATATGAGCTATGGTGAGCTCCCTGGAGTCTGGGATTGAGATCTCATAGGATTATGAAACTTGAATAATGCTGTCGTTTCATCAAGTTCCGGTCACACTGGTTCCATAACACAACACCACTCTAACAGCAGAAGGACCTCAAGCATCCAGGTCTTCACTCAGTAATCCATCATAATTTTTTTTTATTCAATGAGGAAAAAGGAAATGAAGAAAAATATAAGATGACATTTACAAATGACTTTTTATACAACTCACTGCTCATAGAAGAGAATAACGTTTAAAAAATTAACCCATAAATGTTTGGATTGCATTTTTCTTTTGATTCATTTTCTGATTGGCCAGTATTTTTTCAGCCCCCTAAGAACATTGACACATTTTTACTTCATATACTTTACTGTGTAATTTAAAAAATGTAACTGTGGTCCAACTGTGTCACATGGTTAATTATAAAATCTTGCAGTTTGTGGGGCTTGAATGATACTGAAATCATGTTTAATACTGTCAACTGCAAAAATCTTAAGTCAGATATTGGAGGGATGAGATTTCCATGCATCATTATAAGTTCTATTTTTTTTTTTTTTTTTTTTTTTTACAAACGAAGAATGATAATTATCAGAGTGCCTCATTATATGTTTATATATCCCACTGTCCCAGAGTGTAACAGCTGCTTAATACACAATGTATAGTAAATGGCCATCTGATTGGCTGCTATTGAAGTTACAGTTGCTGTAGCATGTAGGTGAATATGTCTCTTTTGGAGTTTGAAGATGCTGTGACATCAGACACATTAGTCCTACACTTGGCTGTTTTCATGATCAACTCTGATGCAAAACACTGGCAAGTGATACTCACTTTTTGGGTATGTTTGTACTTGCATATCATTGGTATAAAATTGTATTCTATTTTACTGTGTACTACATTCAAGTGGTGCTGGAGGCATGGATTTCTCTGAGGAAATGAAGGGTCTATTAATAATCAGTTATTGATTTCAGATCTTTTCTTTACTTCTGCAGACAGTGGCATCAATAAAAAGTTGAACTCAATGTCTACAGGGTGGGGAAGCAAAATTTACAATATTTTGAGGCAGGGATTGAAAGACAGTGTATGACCAATTAGTTTATTGAAAGTCATGAGAATTTATTTACCACAAGAAAATTTACATAATAGAAAATGTTTTTATTCTATGTGTCCTCCTTCTTTCTCAATAACTGCCTTCACACGTTTCCTGAAACTTGTGCAAGTGTTCCTCAAATATTGGGGTGACAACTTCTCCCATTCTTTAATAGTATCTTCCAGACTTTCTCGTAATAGTTTTGCTCATAGTCATTCTCTTCTTTCCATTATAAACAGTCTTTATGGACACTCCAACTATTTTTGAAATCTCCTTTGGTGTGACGAGTGCATTCAGCAAATCACACACTCTTTGACGTTTGCTTTCCTGATTACTCATATGGGCAAAAGTTTCAGAAAAGGTATGGATAATAGTGTTAGGTATGATTATGACATCAATATATGTTTGGTTTTAAAACAATTGACATAGTGCCTGCTGAGAAAAAACAACTAAATGTTCATTGTAAATTTTGCTTCCCCACCCTGTATATATCCTTAGATGATGATGATTATTATTATTATAATATGTACAAATGTATTTTAGTCTTAAATTCCCTGGGACCTTCTGAAAACAAGCTGAAGTTTAACAGCCCTCTTTGTTCTCAGAGGTTACTTCTGGTTATATATCACATATTGACCCAAATAGCAGAATGAACGTTTCTTGTCCTACAGTAAAGTAGGTTCAGGTCAAAGTGTTTCTGTGTCATATTTACTTCAGCGCTGAGTTCAGTCCAGGCTGAGCCAGCATTCAGGGCAACAGTGGGAATGTGTTGTGTAACCCAAGACAGAGGAGGACTGAGGACAGGACACATTAAAGGGTCAGATCACATAAAAACATGCCCCCCAAAAAATCTCACTCTCTCTTTAACCCTTTAACCGCTCATGTCAGTGGTCCATCGTCTAGAGTCGGGGTCTGCTCCAGGTTTCTGCCGTTAAAGGAACTTCTTCCTTCCACTGTCACCAAGTGTTTGCTCCTGGAGGATTCTGTTGGGTTCTGTGAAGTGGCTGAAGAGTCTGGTTTAGACCAGCTCTAAATGTAAAGTGTCATGAGATGACTTTTCTTATGATGTGGCACTATATAAATAAAAATTGATTGATTGGTTGATTGATTGGAAAATTGGTTTTATACGTTGAACTTAAGGTCAAACATGGGTGCAAATATGTCACTTAAACCACATTCAAAAATGTCACAGCTTTTGGATTTAAACCAGTGATGAATTGTACTTCATCTCTTTCCATGTTCAGTCACTCATTTGAAGTGCTTCAATAGTCAGTAAACTGGATCCTGGAGATCGGCTGAGACTGGGATCGCCCCATCCCACCAGTCTGACTAAACACTGCTGGATGATTCGACATATCTGGGTCTGGGAAAATGCATGTTGATGGAAAAGGAAAGTGGATTGTTCCTCTTTCTTAAAACGTGGGATTGACGTATGTATTACGTGTGCACAAAGAAATGCTCTGACTCAGCTTAACAAATAGTTGCCAATGCTTAATGAACATTAAACTGAACTAAAGACTAACTCCTTGTTTTGTAAAGGTTGAGTAAAGTGTTCTTCTATTCAAAAACTTTGGGTTTTTCATTATGAATTCACGTAATTCGTAAAGGTAAAGGTACAGACCATGATTCAAGACCGCACACACTCACACTCTGCTGCTGTGCGTCGCCATGACCAGCGCCAGCGAAAGAGACTGACTTTTAGGAGAGTATCTAATGTTCAACAGTTCAGCGTAATATTCACCCATCTATGAGGAGATGTTGTTTTAACAGTTTTAATTACATAATCTCATATACCATAAACCATGTGAAAAAAAATTGTTACTCATTTTTAAGGATGTTTCCCAGCGCAACTGAAGGTTCTTTAATGAATTATAAATACAGTGAAACATGAATGAAATGTTTTTCTATCAGAAACATGAGGAAAAGCTGATAAACACAAAAGGCCACAAAAGGTCAGATTTCAATCATTGTCCCCTGATATATTCTTCTAAAAAAACCAATTAATTAAATGAAAATTATTTATTTCTTGATGTTGAAATAAAAAAAATTATGAAGTGATAGACATTATTGTATGTGTTATTTTATACACCCTTTTCTGTTGATTAAAATTAAAATCCTATGATTTTTACTTTTCTTCTTTTTTTTTCTAAATATGAAACTCTTTATTGTCTGATGGAACAAACATTGGTATTGGATTGGTATTGTAAATACTATGAAAGTACTATATGGTCTTTAAAAAAATGGATTGTTCATTTTTTCAATCTTGGCCTTCACTGGAAAATAGTCTTCATGGATACTTCTGGACGAAGGACAGGTACTCGTTGACGTCGTCAGGGGAGCCGACCACGAAGGGCACCCGCTGATGGAGGGCCTCTGGCTGGACGTCAAGGACTCTCTGGGTGCCAGTGGTGGCCATCCCTCCTGCCTGCTCGATGAGGAAGGCGATGGGGTTACATTCATACAGCAGACGCAGCTTAGGGGAGAAGAGACACAAAGACACTTGTTACATTTAGCGATCTCTAAAAAACAGTTTTAATGAGAAGATTAAACAGTAGCAGTGTGTATTCTTCTTCAATAGTCACAATATGATTGTGTTTATTGTTTATTTATAGTTTATTTTACATTAGACAGCTCATCTACACAAGACAGCATTTTTAGACCTTAACAATGATGTCATTATTCTGATGGGACTGTACTTTTACTGCTGTGTTGTCTTGAAATACAAATTTGAGATACTTGCACTTCAATAGTGTTTCCACTTTTTTCACCTTCATACTCCATTCAATTTGTCTGACAACTTCCATCACTTTGTCAGATTTCAGGTCTTATCTAGTATTTGTGATGAGGATGAAGTGTTTTCTTTATGGGTTTAGTGTCAGATTCTCTCATGCTCTACAAATGTTCAAATATTAATCAGCTCTAAATGAGGTCACACAGGGTCGAAGGAGTCAAGGAGGAGATGACCCCGAGGTTCTACTGTAGTTTATCTTTATGAGCAGTCTTTACTGTCTCTGAGCTTTCTTTATCACTGCAGAAGGATGTTGAGGCCTCAAGTTATTAGACTCTGTGTATGGTTTGTCATTGAGTGAACCAGTTTCACCTAAAGACCTGGATCTGTGACCTACAAAGCATTAGTATCCTGAGCTGGCCGTGGTCAGACGTCATCTGGAGCTAAGCACAGCTTGGGACTCAAGAAGTGTGACGACTGGGCCTGCTGACAGATTTTTCACCTACTTGGTCACTGTGAAAGAACATAGTACCCCCTAAAACCTCTGTAGTAAAACTGCAGCGCTTTATAGTTGTGGTTTTAATGAGTAACACTATCAGAAGTCCCTTTCAGCATATTGTCATTCATGCGGTCTAAAAGGAAACCAGATTTTTGTCTCTTCTCTAGACTCTATTGTTTAGGCCTTACCCTGACATGAGGTTTTAGCCACTACAGGTGTTAATGGACAGGTTCAGGTGTTAATGGTATACTGATGCCCACAGAAACCAACTCATCATCTGTCAGATTCTTCATTATTAGGACGATTACGAAACTTGACAGTTTTGGCAGAACACAGAGTATTTTCACACCTGAATGTTTGAACCAAGGTCTGAGCCATAGATTATAGAATTATTGGACAGAAGTCTTACAGCTTTATGATGCTTGTGCTTTGGCCTTCTTTTGGAAGATGTTTGTCCTCTGGCCTGAACCATGTTTTTTTGTTTGTTTGTTTACATTGTCTTCATTTGGACAACTTAGGCTTCGTTCACACAGCAGGTCTTAATGCACAATTCAGATTTTTTAGTGAAATCTGATTTTTTTGGTGTGCTCGTACATATTACAAATTAAATGCGATTACTGTCAGTTTTGAATATGAATTGAATGTGACGCTGAAGTGACTTGAAAAAAATCGGATTTGTGCTGTTTAAACTATCTTTAACAGATTGGATACAGGTTACATATGGGCAAAAAAGTCGGATTTAGGCCACATTTGCCTACAGTCTGAACGTAGCCTTATTTTTGCTTTCACGCTTCAGTTTTGGTTTTGGTCTTCTACATTCTGTCCTCCTTGTCTACATGCACTGTGTCTCCCTTCAAGACAATGTGTCTGACGTTGGCACTAATTTGCCTAATTTTTAACTGCCTGCTTTTCTTCTTCTTCTTCCTTGCACTGACAGCTTTGTGTAACTTCTTGTGATTGAGTCAAAAGTTGTAAAATACCCAAAATACATTAGCATCATGTGTTACACATGATCCAAACCATGATTCTGAGACTTTTGATCTGACAAAAGACAGACTATTTGGTCTACATCAATGAGCCCATTTACATGCACACCAATATTCTGATAAGTATCTGACTTCTGGAGATATCAGATTATTCAAGTGACCATGTAAACAGAATAATCTGATCTGTTTTATCGGATAACAGCAGATATCTAATTATGAGAAATCAGATTAACATACCTGGATTTCTCTCTAACACGGCAATGTCTTCATGCATGTATACAGGTTAATCTGATTCATTACATTCTTTTACGTCTGCACATGTGTAAACACGATTAAAATTGTAGAGAGCAGAAGTTCTGTAATCAAATGTGAGCGGAAGACAACAGGAAGTTAAAATTTACGATCATTACGTACATACTCGGAAAGAAATCTGATAATGGACTGCAGCGTCTAAACCAGGGTTTTTTGATTTTCGCATTTCTTAAGTGCATGTAAACACATCAGATCTGATTAATACAATTATCTAATTACTTCTGGTTATCAGACTTTTATGGCCATGTAAACAGGCTCCATGTCATACCTGGTCTCATTTCACAAATGTAAACTAGGTTCAAATCCAACTAATGAACAGAACTGTGTGACAGCCACTTTCAGATGGCAGAGCTGTGGCTGTGCTGATACACACAGAGGTAGCCAATGAACACAAATCAAGTTCCATTCTATCAGTATAAGTTGTTTGACAGTAGTAAAGAGTGTAGACATGGAGGTTAGAGTTACTAAAACAAAACTGTGGAGGTTTTTGACAGCTTTCACTTCTTAATGCCAAGGTGCAATGGACCACTTTGTTGAGTTTCAGTTCTTCGAAATCTGTGTTCTTTGATCAAACTTAGAAGTCCAGACAAAACAGTGTATTAATGCAACCTTAAATGAAGACTCATGTAATAATTCAAGCATCTGAGTCAACAAGATACTAATGTTAATCATTAAATGGTTAATTGGGTGACTAAAGCTCAAAAACAACTCATTTAGATTCCTGGGTTCATTTTAGAGTTGCTGCACAGAGATTCCGTTGTGACTTGCTTCTAGGAAGATGGTGATGCTCTGGTAATGTCTTCTTCCTGTCTCCTCCTTCCTTTATCCATGGGTTAGACACACATACTTTAGTGCAGGATTTGCAAGTTAAAGGGTTGGACCTGTATGGCTAAGGCTGGAAGGGATGAGCTGCATTTTTTCTTCGAAATAGTTCAGATAGATCTCCTTATGCTATGTTTGCCCTGTAGTAACCATACCGTCCTGCTATTTTCCCATCAGGTGGACTATATGCACTATATGGGTGATGAGTTGTATGACCACAACAGCCAAATGGTGAGGTAGTAACAGTTCTGTTTCTGTCTCTGAGTGTCTGTGTTTACACTTTACCTTTCCCTTAGGACTCTTTTCATTGGCAGGGTACATGAAGATCCCTCCATACGCGATGGTACGGTGAACATCAGAGACCATGGAGCCCACGTACCGAGCTCCATAAGGGGAACTACCATCCTGCACCAAGACAGGAAACAAATGTCAATACTTAAGTATACTGGTGTGTACCAAGACCTAATAAAGCTGGGTATCTGCTTTGTAACGTACACCAGCATTTTCCATCAGTTACCAAGATTCAACTGTGTAATGAGACACAGTTTCATAATGAACTGAAAATATTTTTGCACCTCTCATAACAACACTACAGATTGTGAAACTGAGTTACTATGATGAGACGATCTGAACTACAATTGAACTTCATTTACATAACTGCTCAGTAGCAGAGACCACTTATGCAAACTGCAGCGGACTAATCCAACATGTAGGGCTGACAAACTCTAAATATTTGCAACAAGCAGAGTTAAATACACTCAACAGCCTAGCGATATTACAAAGGCCCATGATGTAATGTTTTGTGGCCCATTTAATATCAGTTTACTGTAAATGAAGGAGGGTAGTTTGGTCAGTATAACTAGTGAAACATGAACATGAAAAAATGGAGCTGTATATCATTAGCCTCTTAGCGTAATTGCCTAAGTCATATTTTTTCAGGACATAGCCAACGATGTAAAATGAAGCAGCAGTGTTTGGAGAGTAAATTATGCAGATATCACAATTTGACCAAAAATATGACTTTGGTAATTATGCGATGAGGCTAACGATATGTTGTTGAGTTAATGCATACACATGCACAAGTTTTATAAATACAAAAAAAAAAAAATGATGTAAGCAGACAATTTCAAATAAAAAGGTGTTTATTCATTTTCTGTTGTGAAGTTGAAAGGAGGCTGAAAAATAAAACAAAAGAGCTGAGACAGACAACTGACATGAAAGTCGTATTAATAAATAGGATCATAAGTGAGAAAAAAAAAATTCTAGGAGCTGAAAATTCTAATGATAGATTTGAATGGATGTTAAGAAGGGTGGATTCTATGAAACTGGTATCATCCTTTAGTTAATGGCATCAATATTGGCGAGAATTGAAAAAAAAAAAGAATGTTACTTAGTCCTTAGTCCTTGCCTTCACACCTTGCAGGATTTAAAAATTTCCTGGTTGTATTTATGTCACTAACAATTGGCTGATTACAGAGATAATTAGTTTTGGAGGTGAGAAAATAATTAAAACATAGAGAAAACGATCTGAAAGTCATGAGGGTTGATAAGCTGTGAATCTGTTACAGTTTTAGGTTTTCTTCACATGTCTGTAGGTGACGATTATCCTGATCCAGTTACAGCTTTTATGATCCCCATGTTTTCTTATAAAGCCACTGGGATATGTAATAATTTAATGGGTGTGTCCAAAGGAGTTTATACTCAAAATAACTTCAATCATAAGATGTGCATGGCTTCAGGCTTATACTATCAGCCTGGAAACTTGCATTAATAAAGCAGACAGTTACTTCTGAGATTTAATGTTTACAGCTACAGCTTTTTTTCCCCCCTGAGATGATTTTTATGATTCTGCTATGGAGGAGAAACTAAACAGCACAAAGGTCAAAGTTCACCTGCAGCAGCCGCAACAGAAAGTTTTGTTTAAAACAACACAAACAGCTGCAGGGCATCCAAAGCCAGATTCATTTATCTAGATTGACCTTTGACTGAAAATGTTTCCTTTTCACTGCACCAGAGTCTGCTCTTCCAGTCAAGTCTACGTCTGCAGAGTAGAGTATACGCCATGTCCTACGGTGAGCTGCATGTTCAGACCAGTTCAGTGTGACGCAGAGTCATGTGCCTGCTGAGTCACAGCCTCGTCATCATGAGGGAAGGCTGTGTAGAGGGAGGGGTAGTTCCTGATCACAGACCCTCCCAAATGATGCAGCTCTCACTAACACGCTAGGAACATCAAAGCTATCTGGTCACGAAAACAAACATCACCGAACACAAGAAAGACACGTGTGGGAACAGTTTTCTTTAAGATTCATTTGAGATTCCTTAACCAAAAATACATAAGTATGTAAAACTGCAGCAGTCCACTTCCCTTTTATAATATAGGATGTGTATAGTCATGGCATAGTCAAACCAAAGTACTAAACCCCATTAAAAAACAACTTAATTTGGCATCAGGACTTCATGAAGAAGTCAAAATTTAAAAATTCGGTTAAATGCAACCATGCTGTGACAAAGATGGTATTTGATTTTCTAAGGGATAATCCAATTAAATTCAGTTCAATTCAGTTCAATTTATTTCAATTCAAAGCCTTTAAAAAATTATGCAGAGTGGAAATCCAACAATTCCTCCAGGAGCCCAAGGTGACAGTGGGGAGCGAAAAACCTCCCAAACCGCTGGACTCTGAGTAGGAATGCCTTGGAGTTTTCTCAAAGTTTTGAGATGTCAGTCCTCATCTGGTAACATTACTCATTGTGAAAGGGCCATTGTGCAAATGTACAGAGTGTTATAGGTGGGAATGAACTGTGTCAGTATGGAGAACAGGTTTGGGGACTTTATGGTCTTATTATCAGTAGAACAGACTATTCTAGTTCTCTAAGGAACCTGACTTCATGAACCTTGTGTTAAAAAGATTTAACAGATTCTGTATCAGTGAATCACTGTCATATTCTTTGATACATCCACTCCAATTTTATTTATTGTGAACAATCTGTCTTTCTTCCATGTTACTCCAAGAATTTATTTTAACTACCTTTCAACCCCCTTTATTACATCCATTTTTTGTTTGATCTGTACTCAGTATCTGCAAAACAAATAACATCTGCCTCAACAAACCCTTGTAGTCAACATGGTAAATGTTGGATAAATCAGTGTGTTGGGCGTACACCTCTTCTAGGTGTGTCACTGGCAGCATCTACTGGTTTCAACAGGTGAGAAACTGCCGCGTTATGTATTACAATGCATTCCTACCTGGAGCCTGGTTGTTTTTGAGGATTTTCCACGATGCCAAAGGTGATCTTTAACAACTTCTTAGCATCACTAATATTTGGCTTTATTTTATTTGCTGCTGGTTCCCTTTCTAATGAAGCCTAATAATACCCATAATGACATACATTTGTTTTGTTTAGCCCTTACCCCTTAAACTTAACTGTAGGGTTTAAAATTCACTGTTGTCTGGAAACCCTTGAGAGGATATTAAATAGTTAAACAGAAGTAACAGTTAAAGTAAACCAGGTACAAACTATTCTTGTGGTTTGTTCAGCAGAGTTTTTTTTATCATGCTATAACTCTGTCCAGTCATTACACTTAACACGGGGCCAGATTAAGCCAAAGTGAACATCAGTGTCAAAAATGAAAGTTTCACCTATCATTTCTCAAATAGGCTCATTTTTTAGCGTAAGAACTCTCTTTTATGGAACTGTTTACAAAATTTCAGTATCAGTTGTGGAAAAAAAGATATAACTGATTATGTAAAGTTATACTTTTGACATATTAACTTTAATAATAATAATAATAATAATAATAATAATAATAATAATAATATACTTTTTAAATACATTTTCTTGCTTGTATCAGTGATATTTTTAGTCTGTGAATCTTCTGAACTAATTATTCAACAGTACATGAATATCCAAAGCTTCTGTCCAGTCCAATTATTAGTCCAATCTGCTCTGCTATTATCTGTATTTATCACTGCAGTTGTAATATGTCTGTCCAATAAAAGTTTAGGATCATATTTGTAGTGTTTTAGTTCCAGTCATTCTTTTATTGTGAACAAAGGTCCAAATTGCTGTCCCCGTGTCACAACAGATTTGTGTTCATACAAACTGATCATTTCAACATTTTTATCCAATACTGATCCCAGTTGTAGTTGAACATCAGAGCTAAAGCCCTATGTTTCATTTAGGATCCATTTTTGAGGAGAACAGCATGTTTTGGACATTTGCATAAAGTGTAAAAATGATGTTCATTTTGAATCCCCATGTCACACAGCAGTAATTTAAGTATTTTTACCCCAAAATTGAATTTCTGTAAATTGTACCATGTGTAATGTAAAAGTACTTACTCAGACCTATTCATACATGTATTAAACATGGAGATCAGTTCTTGAGTTTAAACACAGACTATTGAACAGGACATGTGTCCCCATGGCACCGCTGGATCTGGACCCACTGTACACTACTACTGCATGGGTTGCTTTATGATGGATCATGAAGGCTACATTTGTTTCATTTGTGGGTTTTAGAAACATCCAGAACTCCTGCTGACATCAAATAAAAAGTCTCAAAGTCAAAGTAAGCTGAATCATTGGAGAACCTTGAATATACAGAGTACAAATTATGGATTCACACCAAATAAGTTTCCTCCTATCAGAGTGACTTATTGCAATTGGGTCCATCTGTCTGTCTCTCTGTACCTGTAACTCATAAACCACCACATTTGAACTGGAAAATTTTACACGAGTCCTTGCCACATCTCAGGCTGAGGCTGATCCAGGGATGGGTGGGGTAGGGGTGGGGTCAACCTGGATGTGTCCCCAGTTCATCACAAAGCTGACATAAATGGACCATCAACCATTCACACTCATCAGTTCCCTGCTGATCCAGGAGACTTTTTATTTCATTCCAATCTGTTTGTATCTGACTTCAGATAGCCTTTGGATTATCAGATTTGTTTCTTACACTCACTGATTACTGTTTTGTTTTGTGTTTTTTTCCTCACGTCTAACTCGTTTATCCTCAGTCTGACAATAGAACAGACAGTACTGAAATCACATCCACTGCACCTCGAGGAATTTAAAAAACAAACTGATGATAGAAATATTTACTGTATCTATCCTCCTGTGTGGAGGTCTGGGGAAACATCTATAAAAGCACCCTACAGCCCATATGCATGCTGCGGAAAAGAGCAATAAGGACAATAAACCAAGCAGGATACAGAGAAGACATAAACCTGCTATTTATAAAACCACACACATTGAGACTTATGGATTTGGTTAAATTTAAAACAGCTCAGATAATGTACAAAGCAAGAAATAATCTACTGCCAAAAAATGTTCACTGAAAGAGAAGGAGGAAATAATCTAAGGGGAGATATAAATTTTAAAAAACATTAACCCCTTTGGCCCTATCAGCCCGCCAGCGGGCTGAAAAAATTATATTAATGTTCATTTACTATAAAAAATATAATAAATCAGGACAATTAATGTTTTTTTCAACTTTTGCTCAAAGTTTAGACCCTTATGTTAATAAAAGTTCATCAAAAGTGTATTTTAGTGCAAACTTTAATGTTCAAACATGATTTTTAATCTTTGTGGGGTGAAATATACCCTATTAAAAATCTCCGACACGAACAATTAATTTATGCATATCATCGTCAATCCAGCCGAAAAAAAACAGGGGAGGATAAAAAAATTCCAATTTCTCTTTTAGTTTGTTACAGTTTACTCAGGCAGAGTAATAGATACGATATTTTAGACAATGGGAATGGATTCTGTGAGGTCTCTAAATGCCCATAGACACCAAGAACATCCATATGAACCTTATTATTGTGAAGGAATTCTTCATTTACTTTGGGTATGTCTTTTTAGGCATTTTTCCCCTGAAAATATGGTCAGGAACAATGATGAAAAGTATGTGCATATCAATCTGTGGGGTGACTTTGTGGAACAGTCTGGAGCAAGAGATAAAGCAAAGTACAAACATAAAAATATTTTTAAAAAAAAGGTATAAAAAAATAATTTCTAAATGAATATATGGAAGATGAGGGATACAAATAGTATTTTCCCAAATACCAAAGATTTCTTGGAATTAAGAGAGAGTAACTATAATTTCAGAGATCTTCATATTTGTGAATGGACTAAAGTGAGGACAAATGTGGAGTGTAGATGGACTGGGGTTGTGGGTGTGAAAGTACGGAATGGACCTGATGATGCTTTTAAGTTATTATTAAGTTATTCATTCCTTTGGCAAAGTTTAAAAAAAAAAATGCCTTCAGTTTAAAGTTATTCAGGAATATTGAATTGAGATGGTAGATATGGTTTTGTTGTTGATTTTTTTGTGTTTATGGTGTGAATGCTTGATGCTGTACACATTTAATTTAAGGTAAGCAGTGTATTAGGTGAAGAGGATGGGCAAAAAAATAAGCCTTTGCTTCTAGCCTTTTCCTTTTTTGGTTTTTATGTTTCTTGTGATTATTGTACTATTATTATTGTAAACCAAAATAAATTCATTTATTTATAGGAATCCAAATGCATTAGGTGATATAACATGTATCTTTGAGTGTATTCACAAGACAGAGGAACTACTCAGTGTGGTGGACATGTGGGGGGGGGGGGGGGGGGGGTCTGTGATGATCATAAAACTGTGGTCAGTGAGGACATCGGTATGTGAGTAAACCTTCCACAGTCAGAGCACAGAGTGATGACAGAGACTAAAGACAACTTGATCGTCATGTTTGTGACAGAGCTATGAAGTGCTGAGTGTGCGTGAGTGTAGATCGGAGTTTCCATACAAGAGGCTGTAACAGGATGTTTCCTCACACAGATGTATCCTCATCTTGCAGCTCAGCTGACCATGCCACTGCCCTCCGTCCTGTCTCACCCTGCTGTCATGCTTCAGTGACTGTTGATCACATGCATGGCTATTCTTTGCTCACTCTGCAACATTTTCGTCTATACATTGAACCTTAAAATAGCACCCCCCCCCAATACACTGTTGCCAATTAAGTGAGAATAAAATTTTGTACTTCTTCGCATGAAATGATTGTGACGATGGGATTTATTCTTGATAGATAAAATGTAACTGGGACTTAGTATGTAATCACTGCACCTGGTCAAAGTCGATTAGTGATAAATACGAGTAAAAAGAGGAATGTGTCTAAAAACAAAATTATGCCAATTTTATGGTTAACAGTATATCAATTAAGCATTAGATAGATAGATAGATAGATAGATAGATAGATAGATAGATAGATAGATAGATAGATAGATAGATAGATAGATAGATAGATAGATAGACTCCTGATGAAAATCATTGCACCAGAGCAAATGCTTGGTCAGGACTCACATGATGAGTGTGAGATTCTGCTGGTGTGTGAAATCCTCAGGACTTAGCGTAAGTGAAGCTGTGTGTCAGCAGAATCCAAAGCCTTGTTTCAACTGGAGCTTTGGTTAAAGGTATCACATTCCAAACCTCAAAGAAAAGCCAGCTTTAGCTCTGACTGCGTTATATATTTGTACGTCTACAGCCGTTTCTCTCTAGGTTGTTGATGGTGTAACATGCGCTCACCTCTGGGTACTTCTTGTGTTTAAGGTAGTTGTTGATGGAGGGGTGGAAGTACTTGGCGTAGCCCTCGTTTAGACTATAGATTTTTCCTTTGGGTTTGATCTTCACGTTCCTCTCGGTCAGGATAAATTCACCAATAGCCTGAGGACCAAGAACGCACTTATTAGATGTAATAATCCGCAACACAACACAAATTACTTGATGGACCCTCAATTTCTAAATGAGTGCACTAAAGAATAAAGTCCCTACAGCTGATGGTGTTAAGGTGGAAATCTGAGTGACAGTTAAAATGGCTAATTATTAAAAGAAAGTTTTAACTGAATACAACATTTCTTGCAGTTTATGGTATAAGAATCCCATAAAGGAATTGTGAAGTAAAAGAAGAAACACAGTTAAAGGAAACAGCCTAAATATACTTTTTACAGCAATCCATTACGACATCACTAGAGGTAAGTAACTGCAAATGTTTCAGGAGAGTCAGGAAAATAAGGTGCAACATTTCTCTTCTTTGTCGGTTCCCTTAGTTCACTGCAAAACAAAGTGTTATGAATGTATACTGAACCTTTAAATCCTGTTGTGACTAAAGCTGCTTTTCCACAGCCTAATTCCTCTGAGAAAATGGAGTACATATATTGGAGGACATGTCCTCTGCATGTTCCTCTGTTTAGGCCTTTTCCACCAACAGTAGTTCTGCTTCTTGAACTGGTTCTGTTCAGGAGTCTTGGATTCCTGGTGCCTCCACTTTTTGACAACTTTAATCTTTAGTCTCCTGTGTTCTTTATTTCCTTTTGCTTTTTTCTTCATGTTTTTTTAGTGTGTTTATTGTTTCTTCTGCCACTACTGTTTTTTTTTTATGCAACTTTCCATCTTTTCACCACCAAAAACCTTGTGTTTAGTGTTTCGTCAGCAGTTATTGCACATTATTTCTTCCACTGCTTTCTGACACTTGGTCACTGTGGTACTCATTCCATTATCTTCCTGTAGAAAACTAATAATTTTTGGCTCCAGCTAAAAACCAGAATTTCAGACTAATTACCTCTGACAAGTGTAATGATGGAGGTTATGTTTTCATCAGGGTTTATCGGTCTGTTTGTCTGTCTGTTAGCAAAATAACTCAAAAAGTTATTTTGAGTTATCGGATTTTGATGAAATTTTGCTTTTCTAGTTTATTATGTTTGGTTGAAATGCTCAACAGTTCAAATGAACGAGAACATCACCAGTTCCATGTTGGTAGCAAAGGCCAACCTGAATTAATCTGAATTGGGACTATAAGGTGATAAATGTGTATATGTGAAATGTAAAAAGGCTCTACAGAAAGAATACAAAAACACAAAACAAGCAAAACAAATAGGTGAGGTCAAATTCTCTGAGTTGCACAAAGGTATGTTGGAACATTTTGTATTTCCAAATAAAGAAGGTTTTATGTGTGTTTACGGCTCTGTATTGCAGGGTGATGATTGACAGGAACATAAATGTTTTCTAAAATAAAAGCATAAAACCCTACAACAGTGAAGGAATAAAGACATTAAATTTTAGAGAGGCAGAAGGACAGTGACCAGAGCTCAGATCAGTGACAGATACATTTAAACTTCATATTGCTGACAATTCATGTTAATGAGAGTGAAATACTCACTGGGTCCAGCATAAAGAAGTTGAGTCCTGTGCCGGTGCTGAGGGCGACCAGAGTGGCGCTGCCGTACAGCGCATAACCTGCACACACGATGTTGTTGCCCTGTTGTAGAGCATCTTTTTCTGTAGGCTCACCTTCTGATTCCTGGAAGAAACAGAGGAGGTAAAAATAAACCCAGGTAGAGCAGAGTGGCTGGAATGTGGCTCTACAAACAGCAAACACTTCATTCAATGAAACAGAACTGTTCTGTATTAACAACATAAAATCTAAGCCAAAGCTGAACATTCAGTGGAGTGAACACATTTATTTTGACGAGATATTTATCAAATAGAAAGTTCATAATGGACTGTAAAACTACACAAAGAGAATGCTTAAGTCTTAGTGTTGTTATATTGAGAAGATATATATATATATATATATATATATATATATATATATATATATATATATATATATATATATATATTCTTAAACAATGAAATACAATCTTCCTTCTCTGCTGGAGTAGAATGTAAACTTTTGTTTTAGTCTGTTACAGGTTAAATCTAGCTTAATATTAGATCAGATATAATTATAATACCTGAGATTGATTGTCCTTAAATGTTTTTAAAAACCCATTTCCCAAAAAGAAGCCTTTAGTTATTTTCTGAATTCCCTTTCTGATGTGTGAAACTGCCTTACAGTGTATGCAAGTGTCCTGAAAAGAAACACGAGCCACACAGATTCATAAGCAGAACAGCAGCGCCCTCCTCTGTATGACAATCTGACTTCACCTATAGTTACAGGACAGTTGTTCTCTAAAGATAATCAGTAATTTCTAAACAACATGTGGAAACCTCCAAACCACTGGGCATTTACAAAGTATTTGAATTCCTCATTCAGTGACACTGTTGTACACATTTTGGTGCATTTGTGTAAAGGATTAGACATGATTAAGTACAATTTCCGTTTGAACACAAAAAAATCCTGTTGTCTCTCAGTTTTCCACATGTACGAATTTGTGGAACATTGTGGAAGCTATCACTTGTACAATCGTCCATTTACTTCTCATAAAAGCAAAAAGAAAGTCAGGCCTAGTTAGTGTTCACTGTTACATGAACTATGTAACAAATGATTTTAACCCAAAATGAAGGCTATGGATTGAGTGCTTCTTCTATTTTACCTTGTGCTTATCTTTTACCTTTTCTTTTTTAGGCCCGCATTCTTGTTTTACTAAGGTTCTAATGACCACAAGTACATTTCCTTGTCCAGAACTAGAATATCCAGGAAATATGTAATGAGCAGTGAAAACAAATAATCCAGAAGAAAAATAGTGAATATCATAGATGCTGTGCTGAATCATCTGAACAGAGGAAAAATATAAAAGATACTGCAAATCTGTAGAAGAGCTGGAAGGTCTAAAGGAACCTTGGTGTAATAAACCACAAGATTATTGAGCAAACTTCAACACAGTCAAACCAGTGAAACATGTACCAGGTGCACACGGAGGTCAGACCCTGTAGAACACATTCATTTCTACTTCTGGTGTTGGTAATACTGAGCACATGTATTTCTTCCTGCATTGCTTGTTGTAGCTTCAGAAAGAGACTGAGGATCAAGGATCTGTGCTGACTTTGTGCAGTATCCTAAATGTTTTACCTGACACAAAAACTCAGAGAATACATCGCATTAGCCTGAAGACACTGCCTGTTTTGTAGTCTGTTTTGTCAAAAGCAATGAGAGGTGTCAAAAACTGGAACAGTACTGAAAATACAAATACAGTAACAAGTAAATGTGACTGTAGTGTGTACTGTTAAACCTCGCCCTGCTGAAATCTACACCTGAATAGTATTCAGTCTGAATCATGATAACATTCAGTTAGATAGACACAAATAACAGAGGAGTACAGGAAACATTCAGTGTCAGTGTGTAACAAAAGGACAAAGATGGAATGTCGACATGAGGAACATTTCTGAGATCCACAGCCTTACCAGTAAAACACTGAAACTTATCTCAAATCATATCTCTTTTTTTTCTTCCATGACTATGATTTTAAATATTCTGCCTCTAAATTTCTAAAATATTCTTATGCTCTGACTAAATAATAATTTTCTACCACAACTAACCATCTCCTTTCATCACATCTCACTGAGGAAGAAAAATCTTTCATCAAACTTTTAGTAAATATTGATGTTTCCAAACTATATGGACAAAAATATTGGGACACATCATGTCTACAGCAGTGAGATGTCCTGTTAATGATGATTTGACATATAAACATCAATGTTAGTAATATTTATTCCAATATCTATATTATAAAAGGGAAGTGGACTCTGTGTGTCTCAGGCATCACACAAAATCCATACAGAGCAGAGTGCTGCAGGTTGGCATACTTATGTCATTTTGGTCAAGGAAGAAACTAGTGAAAATGGTAAGTTGATAGGACCAATATTTTGAGAGATATTAGTAATTTTGGAATACAATGGCCTTACAATCACAGAAGTGGGTTACCTAGCAACAGATAAACAATAGGGCCACATTGCACATGCCAGCTGAGAGATTATTCAACTGAAAATGCCAGTGGAATTTACCAAGAAAGTAAAGAAAGTAAAGGAATGAACTGTATCAGAGGATCTAGAACTAGTGGTTTCCCACAGGTCGACACGCTAGTAAAACTATATTATGACATTTGTCATTATTGTTTTGTATCCCAGACCCCTGTTAGAAAAGAAACACCTGAATACAACTTGTCCCAATACTTTTGTCCATATAGTGTATGACTTGGGCAGTTATGCTATAAGGCTAACGATATTGAACTCCAATGTTTTCACAATCCTACAGGTCTGTTCATTTGGAGGCCACTGACGATATATATGAGACATTAATAAGTTTGTTTTGAAGCATGAGTTAAATGGTTTCAGTGCAGTAAAACCATTTGCATATGTAAATATACCTCAAGATTTTACAGTATTAACACAAACACCAGTAGATACTGTCACGTTTTATACCCAGTCGTTGTATAATACAGTAAATCCATGGGTTGTTAACTTCCTGTTTCTGTAGTACGAGTCATGATTATAAGCTCTGAAGAAAATCCACTCCATTCTGACTCCACATCAGTAAATATGTACATGTTCTGATATCAAACACTTCCTTTCAGTGGCTGCATGCTCTGTGAGTGTTTGCACTGACCCGTTTGTAGATGGCAAATATAGTACCAATGGATGCCAGACAATCGATGTTACTGGAGCCGTCCAGGGGATCGAAACACACCACGTACTTTCCCTTGGAATGTTCAACAGAAGAATGAAAAACACAACAAACTGAACTATAACTGGTTAAAAGTGGACTCTGTGACAAAACATGCTGTCACAGAAAATCAAATCAATTTATCTTAAAAACAAATACAAAATAAACTTCACTGTCTTTTACACATTTAACCTGTTGTCATATTTTATGTTAGTGTCAAACGCTTATCAAATAAGTCAAATTGAGTACTTGTTTTCAACCTGATATTCATTTACTAGTTGCCTTTATCATCAACATTAAATAATTCATGCGTCATGTAATACCATGGCAGACAGGTGGAGTATTCAATATGCAATGAGTGGAATGTTTTGACTCCTTAGTTATTTGTAAAAGCTTGTTCAGATCCTTCCATTATTTTGAGAGCATAAAGATTAGATTGTGTTTCAATGGAAAAAGGTCATGTGGTCTGATGAGTCCAGATTGACCCTGTTCCAGAGTGAGGGGTCCCTCAGGGTGAGAAGAGAGGAGGATAAAGTGATTACCCATCATGCCTAGTGCCTACAGTAACAAACCTGTGAGGGCAGTGTTATGGTCTGGGGTTACTTCAGTGGGTCACATTTGGGTTCAGCAACATCCAAAAGATCCCAGAAGTAAACGTTGTGAACTTGCTTAAGCTGAATGAAATGATGTTAGAGTAAATATCTGCTGAAATCAAAGCTATTCACTAAATAAAGCTAAGGCTAAGTATCAGAGTGTGACTTTTTTAGTTCATTTCCCTAATGGGGCGAGCCTAGTGGGGCAGCCATGGCTCAGGAGGTAGAGCGGGTCATCCAATAACCAAAGGGTTAGCGGTTCAAATCCTGCTCTGTCCTAGTCATGTGCCGTTGTGTCCTTGGGCAAGACACTTCACCCACCTTGCCTCCTGTGCCACTCACACTGGTGTATAAATGTTCGGTGGCGGTCAGAGGGGCCGTTTGCCAAGAATTGGCAGCCACGCTTCCGTCAGTCTGCCCCAGGGCAGCTGTGACTACAAATGTAGTTTACCTCCACCAGAGGGAGAATGTGAGAGCGAATGAATAATGGATCAATAATGTAAAGCGCTATAGAAATCTAATCCATTAATGTCATGCTTCAGAATGAAGCATCATAAATATTTTTGTTAGGGCTAGCAGAAAGACTTCCCATCATTACAGATTCACAGACTTAAAATATCACTTACACAAGCAAGAAAAAATATTATTATTAAAGTTAATAGTGCATTTACATATATGTCATAAGTATAACTTTAGATAATCGGTTACATCTTTTTTTCTACAATTCATACTGAAATTTTGTGAACAGTTCCATAAAATAGAGTTCTTAAACTAAAAAAAAAGAGCCTATTTGAGAAATTATAGGTAAATTTTAATTTTTGACAATAATGTTCACTTTCACTTGATCTGGCCCAATGAAGTATCTCACATTTACGTAAGAGTAGTGTTTGTATAAAAGTATTCAGTTACATATCACTACTGACAAATACACAATACATTACAACATTGACAACATTCCAGCTTGTTGTTGCTAATGTTCAAGTGGAAACAAGAGGAACTTTTTCAAGTTTTTTTTTTACTCAGTGGTTGAAAAATATGCTGACTCTTCAAAACACTTGTTTATTTTTTTCTATTGTTGCCCATGAATCTATTGCATTGAATTAAGTTTTGATTCATAGCACAGGTGGTACTGAGTTGTCTACATACCCTCTTGTCTTTGGGTGTGATGATGAGCTCCTTGTTCTCCTCAGACACCATGCAGCATGTGCTGTAGGACGCCTGCAGCATGTTGATCACCAGGTCGTTGGACAGTACGTCCAGCTTCTTCACGTCATCACCGGTCACGTTCACTGCTCCTGCCATGCCCTGCCTACATGTGGGACACAACTTCACTGAACATAATCAGTAAGAACAAGAGACAGGCTGTTGATCCTCAAATACATATTTTGACCTCTGACCCTAACAGGAAAAGCCTGACCTGCTGTGTTCTATCACATGTTTTGCCTTTGTAGTTACTTAAAAAAGCTAGACGACAACGTGGACAGGACTCAGACATTAAGTATCTATCAACTGTCCTTTATTGGTTCAATGTATGGAACTAATTTCCTCCTAAAACAATGTTTTCATCCAACAAATATCCAACAAATACACAACAAATCTACTACATCGTGCTGCAAGTACATGAATATATCAACCATAACATTCTGAGAACTAATGGGAGAAGTGGAAATAACATTAATTTTTTCATTACAGTGGTACCTTTCACTGGATGTATTAGGCAGCAAATGAACATTCAGTCCTCAAAGATGACATTTTGGAAGCAGCAAAATGAGCAACATAAGGAACTGTGTGACTTTTTCAAGGTCTATATTGTAACGGTGATGACTGGGTCAGAGCATCTCCAACTGCAGGTGTTGTTGGGTGTTTCCGATCTGCAGTGGTTAGTACTGACCAAAAATGGACAAAGGAAGGACATTCCAATCACAGTACCATTGGGTGTCTGTGGGAGGTGTTGGACATCTGATCAGTGTATGCATTCTACAAAGACAACAAAATGTCATATGATGTTTGTTACACAGTGTTTGTGTTGATGATTTTCTCACAAATGCCCAAAGTAATTCAACTTTCAGAGCAGCAGGTGGTGCTATGGGTCAAGACTGGATATAGACTAATTCATTAGTACCAATTGGATGTTTTATATTCTATCTGTAACAGTAGGAGCTCTTGCGGATAGTAGCTGATGGTTTCTACCCTTTAAAAACTGACTTTTGTGGTAAACAGTATGCTCAAAGATACAGTTCCCAAATGTTTTTTGTTTTTTTTTACACAGATTAATGTTCAACTATACACTTACTAATTCATGAGTTTGCACATGATATTGAATGATTCTGATTTATTTGGGTATTCAATAGTTTTTGATGTTCAGGCCATTGATTATTTGTTTTTTACTATAGTAAAAAAAAAAAAAAAAAAAATTAAAAATGCATTTTCAGAGTTGATGAATGAATCTACTATTGGGGGACCTCAGTGCTTGCAGGTCTGATGCGTCACCAAACCTACACCAGTTTCACCTGTGGAGGTGGAGCAGCTGAACCCGGCCCGCAGAGGCTCAGCGCAGCTATACTGGCTTAACCAGCTAAGGTGGCCCAGAGCAAAGTCGTTTATTTAGAGTGAAGGCTCTTATTGCTTGTTCTGACATGGGGCCAAAGAGGAACCCTGCAACAGAGGAGGAACTGGAGGAAATCAAAAGATCATTAAACTTTATATATAATCAAATGGATAGTATATCCAAACAACAAAATACCATTATGGACCTGATGCAAGAAGTGTGAAGGAGCTAAAAATAAAACTAAATGATGAAAAAGACAAAAAGATCTCAGCACTAGAGGAGTGACTGGCAGATATGGAACACTCCAGAATAAATGACCTCATAATCAATCACTGGCTTGGATATCAAGGACAGAGGAGGAGCACCATGAGCAAGACACGGAATCAGTCAAGCAACAAGTGGTAGGATTCATGCAAAACAAGGGGATCACCATGAACATACGAGATATAGAGACTTGTCCTCCTCTGCCACGTAGAGAAAAGTTCAAACCAGCCATAATTATAAGGTTTGCTAATAGAAAGCAGATAAATGTGGTACAAACGAGATGGGAAACTCAGAGGCACAAATGTTTACATCAATGAGCATTTAACAAAAAAAAAATGCTGATATTGCACTGATCTACAATTTTAGAAATCATGTGCCTCAGAGATTAAATGTGCTAAATGTTATGTATTTTAATAAGATCAACTGGAAAAAAATGATCAAAGTGCTGGTTGCTGATGTTTTGAAGGTATATGAGAAAGTGTTGTTATTATTAGTTTATGTACATTTATCCAATAGATTTATAAATGTTCCACTGATAGAACCTGTAAAGTGAATGAATTGTCATGTGCAGACAATGTTTTGAAGTAGATCTGGTAGATCTGACACTAATATTCCTTTGGAGTTAAACCCATTTTCTTGTTAATTCTCAAATTTCACATTTTGACACAAGACTGGATCTGGGAAACTTCAGCCAACCAGCATTTAGGACTGGATTTTTCTTTATCAACGACTCACACGTGGTAAAATTTCACTACTTTTGTTCTGGAAGCATTTCAACCTCCTCTGTCACACGCCCACTGATATCAGGCATCAGTTAAACTGATGCGAGATTGATGCTATGTTATGGACTTAATATTCAGTTCAATTGTTCAGGGTGTGTCATGGCCCCTTTAAGAGCCACAGGTGAAGTGTGTCCCATCCATGCAACAGACAGCACACACACACACACACACACACACACACACACACACACCTACACACACACACGCACAAAACGGAGTGGCTCCACTACAGGTATGGACTTAAACCAGCATGCTACGTGTTGCTAACCCTTGGTTTATTTGTAACAGCATTGGCATTGTTCATTAAAAACCAGGACATTCTGTGTCCCAGGAGAACTTAGACATTTTCTGGGACAGACTACAAAAAAGAACAATCCCGGTAAAACTGGGATAGGTGACAGCACAAGGACTCATGCATGGATAGAAGTTATAAAACATTTCAAAATGCACCTACATTGTTTTGTAACTCTGTTAAAAAAAGTCTTTGTCCAGTCATATATTTTGTCATTTTAGTTTTCTTAAAAGTAATGTCTTGTAATGTAATGTGTCTCATCTTGGTCTCATGAACCCAATATCGTGAATCGCCTCGTCTCATGAGCTGAATGTATTGTCACACCCCCTAGTACTTTATCCTTCCAAACAGGAAGATTCCCCAATTTAATGAAAATTGGAAAGGTTCGACACGTATTCAAGAATGGAGATAGGTACGACATTTCAAATTATAGACCTGTATATATTTTGCCTCTGTTTTCCAAGATCCTTGAAAAACTCTTTTCGGCATGTCTTGATAAATTTATAGATAAGACTAATCTTATTAATGAAGCACAATACGGGTTTAGAAAAAACATGTCGACAGCTATGGTTCTAACAGAAGTAATCAAGGAAAAAACAAACAATATAGATAAAAAATTACATGTTGTGGGACTCTTCATCTACCTAAAAAAAGCGTTCAATACCATGTACCATCAAATTCTGCTAAAGTTGGAAAAGAATGGTATTCGCGGAGTTTCACTAAACTGGTCATATTAAAGTCATATTTGTCTGAAACTCAGCAGTTTGTTCAGCTAGGGGACTGAACATCAGTTTGGAGGCACATCACTTGTAGTGTGCTCCAATGATCTATTTTAGGGCCAAAATTATTTCTACTTTATATAAATGATTTATATTACACCACTACTAAATTGAAATTCATACTTTTTGCTGATGACACAACAATATTAAGCTCTGGTAAGAATCTACAGCTTCTCATGACAGACATTTCAGCTAAAACAATAGTTCGATATAAATAAACTGTCAATGAACATAATGAAAACAAAGATTATGTTATTTGGCCAAAGTAAGAACGATACTCAAATACAAACAAAAATCAACAACATAAATGTAGAGAGGGCATATGAGTATAAATTCTCAAGTGTGATTGTCAGTCATAACATAAGCTGGAGACCTCAAATAGTCAGAGTCCGCTCCAAATTGGCAATAAGTATAGCAGAAAGGACCAGAGCAAGACATCTGCTAGATAATAAAAGTCTATCCATCATCTACTGTTAATCACTAATTCTACCATTCATCAGCTAAAAATTTGCTGACCAAAACAATTTTTCACCAGCCAAATAAAAATTACATGCCTTATTTGACTGAAAATAATTACCATATATTTTTATTATGAAAATCCAACTTAAGCATCACTAAAAAAATACAGTTATGCCGAGATAAAATTAGATTGCCATTTTATTAAGTTATATTTCATTTCAAGGTGACTGCTGCATCATCAATGTAATAAAAATATTCAAAAGTGCTGCCTTTGACATTGATTGAGTGAACCAAATGTCTGTTTGACAGCTTTAACAGGAACGATTGAGTCTAAATGAAATGAACTTCACAGACCAGAGACTAGAGTCTGGAATGCTATATGAGTACTAGGGCGATTTTGGATTGATTTTATTTTAATTTTGTGTTATTGAGTAACAGTGGATAAGATCGCTTTTTCAGGGCAGGACCGCGGGTACCTGACCCAGGTACCGCCACACCGAGGCGCAGACGGGTCCATCTCGCTGGCCCCTAGGGCAGACGGGCGTCTCAATCCATGCGTTTACATGACAACTTTTATTCCTGGTTTAAACTGATTAAAGGTTCGATCCTATTTCAGATGCCCATGTAAACACCTTATTCCAGTGGAAAAAGAAAAGTTCAGATTAAATTTAAACCCAATTAAAGTCACTGGTTTAATCCACTTTTGAATCCAGGCTAAACTATTCCTCGGACATGTAAACCCTTTATTCCATTTGGACTTTATTCCTTCCATTCTGCACATGCTCGTTGTCTTGTCCTGTCACAATGACGCACACATTCTGTGCTGGTGGAAGAATATGCACTGCAGTCTAGTCTTCCCAAACCGTTCCAGTGGGCTATTCTGATGGGATCTACCAGCCTGGAAAACCCTGAAGGAACAGTTCATCACCTGTTTTTTATTAATTCATTTGTCATGAACTAATGAGTTCCATAAGTGGGCAAATCAGTTTGCACTGCCGTGCACCCATTGCCTTGTTCTCACAGCCCTTCCTTTAGCTTAGTTTAGCCTAGCTTAGCATAATCGCTTCATTCCTATGGTCAGACATAGCCAGGCTTTTATAGGTGATTTGTAGTATTTTATGAGTGATTTTGTGAAATTCAGTTCTCCCTAATCATTCCTTTAGTCCGCTGAGGTCAAAATGATAACAAATTGAGGCTCGAATCATGGCGATGTGACTTACTGCACTAATAAAATCTTGGGAAATAAAAACTAATGCAAAGCTAAAACGGTAAAGCAAAGCTAATTTAGTGCATACATCCCTTCAACAAAAAGATTTTCCAACTTCTGTCAACACAACAGTCCCAAGATTGTGTGAGTGCAGGAAGTCGCAGATCTAAAGAAATAATTAGGGAGACTCAGATTTCACAAAATCACTTACAAAAGACAACAAATCACCTTTAAAAAAACTGGCTTCGTGTGACCATGGAAATGCAGTGACTATGCTAAGCTAAGCTAGCAGAAGGGCTGCGAGAAACGAATAAATGTCTCATGTAAACCTTTATTCGGGTTTAACATTTCCATGTAAACAGAAGAGAAAATACTTAAGTCCCGGATTAATTTCTTCTGGAAAAATAAATCGGATTTAAAAAACATCATGTAACCGTACCCAATGTCGCTCGCGCAGGACGGTCACATAGGAGGAGTGAGGAAAACTCCTCCGGGAGGTCCTCCCGGCCTCAAACTCAAACCCGCACTCAGTGCAAAGGAACTGGCTGCCTAGTTTGGGGAGGCTCTCCGAGGTGGGTCGCTGAAGCCGTTCTCACATACAATTCAAAATTTTCCATCGGCCACTGATGGGTGTGTGTGTTTGTTTTACAAGCCAAACAAATTTTTTACCTGCCATTGGCGCTTGGCGGATGTTAATTTTACGCCCTGTCTCCAATATTACAATATTAAAGATGATTTATAAAGTCAAAAATAATACTGTTCCACATACCATTCAAGATTTCTTTAAATTAAGAGAGAGTAATAATAATTTCATAGGACTTTAAGTTTATGAATGTACTAAAGTGAGGACAAATGTGAACTCTAGATTTGGGTTGTGGGTGTGAACTTATGGGATGGACTTGATGATGAACTGAAGTTGTTCGCTTCTCTGAAAAAGTTTTTAAAAATGCCTTAAGTATAAAATCATTCCGGAATATTTAGTCGAAATGATAGATATGCTTTTGTTGGCCATGGCTCAGGAGGTAGAGCGGGTCATCCAATAACCGAAAGGTTGGTGATTCAAATCCCGCTCTGTCCTAGTCATGTACTGTTGTGTCCTTGGTAAGACACTTCACTCTCCTTGTCTCCAGTGCTGCTACTCACACTGGTGTATGAATGCACATGAATGTTCAGTGGTGATTGGATGGGTCATAGGGGTGAATTGGTAGCCACACTTCCATCAGCCTGCCCCAGGGCAGCTGTGGATACAGATGTAGTTTACCACCACCAGACTGTGATTGTCAGAGTTATTATATATATATATATATATATATATATATATATATATATATATATATATATATATATATATATATATATATCCAAGAGTTATTTCAGCAATTGTCACAAATCTTTATAGAGAGTAGTAGAGAGCAAAGAAGAAAGATGTTTTGTTTCCTGTTTTGTGATTGTATTTTGAGCTAGGAGAGAACAGGAAGTAGAAAGGTTCTATGCAAGCACTTGGTCTTGGTGGCGGTGATGCCACCTAGCCATCTGGTGTGCATACTATATCGATAAATTGGAAATTTCACACACTGCATGCAGATTTTCTCCCCAAAACGCACGTCTAAATGCAGAATTAAAAGTGAGAACACAATGCCACTTTTGTGTTTTCGGTTCAGATAGTTACCTTCTAAACGTAGCCTAAGATGGTGAGTTAAGGGAAATGCTGCCATACTCAACTTGAACCAACTGTCACAGTCTGAGACACTCATTCACTGTTCAGCTTGTGAACACCAGTTACCCTCATTTAGCATCGAACAATGTTCCCTTGTGTTTAGTTACATAATTTCAATGTGCATCAACTTTTCTGAACAATGAGGTTGTCATAATGATTGAAGATGGTGTCAATGCTTCTTCATACAGAATAACTGAAATGTAGGGGACTACCACGTGACCTGGTGCTTTACAACTTTTTCTGGCCACCTACAAAGTACATTGGACCAAACATCCCACCAGATCAACACAAGCAGATGACAACTTTAAGACATAAATGTTCACTATGTAATCTTCAGTGGTGTATGGTGGATGCAGATTGCAGCCACATTAATACCTCTTCCCTCATCCTCCCTTACAGTGGCCACAAAGTCCTTGAAAGCCCACCTTAGAAACGGTGTTCTGGTTTTTGTTTTGTTTTTTTTTTCCTGGTCTGATTTCTAACCTGAGAACAGCTTATAAAGTGCTGCCATTCTAGAGTAGTAGCACAGATGTAAAGACATTTTGTATTTAAAAACAAAAAAAGAAAAAAGCAAAACTCGTTATCCACTCAAACATAGTTGATGACAGTAATGGTTCCTGTCCCTGGATGCCACCTGCCATAAAATTCCAAAAAGAAGTGGAGGAAATCTGCTCTAAGCAAATGTAGAAACATAGTGGTACAGCACGGTGGACTCCTGGGAGGTGACCTGCCCCCCCCTGCCAATATCAACAGCTCATTCTAAGGCCAGGTCCACACTAAAACAGTTTGTGTGTTTTAAAACACAGTGTCCACACCACTATGACATTTTAATCTCCTAAAACCAGTGACTTCCGGAAATGCTGCACACCCTGTTTTAGTCTGGAAAATCTGAGGTCATATTAAAATCGCACTGTCTAAAAAAACGGAAACTTTTAGAAACAATCACACAGACAGTCAGATCCCCCGTGTTGGTATGGAATTAGAATATATCTGAAACACAGTTAGGGACAGAGATAGCCATTTTATTTGCATCAGTGTGGATGTAATGAATGACAGTAATGAAAGCACAATGATTCTTATTCTCAGGATCGTGTGCACAATCTTACACATTCAAGCATCCACTCTAATCCAGTCATGAATTCCTACAAGCACTGCTGCAAACCTTGGCCTTGGCCCTCTCCATGGGGACATGCAAGCACAAGAGCCTTATACATAAATATTTCCATTTCTACAGTGGATGGACAAAGCACCAACCCATACAGTCCATATATCAGTACTTACAGGTGGGCCAGGCCTGCCTTGCGTACAGCTGAAGAAATGGCCTTTATGGCAGTCAACATGGCGTTAATGAGCTGGGTCAGCTCACCAGTTGCCCCCTTAGCCTGTCGGCCTGTCTCAATTACGAATCGAGTTAGGGTCCATACATCTGTGTCAAATGCAGACTGGTCCGACATGTTGGCTGGTGCGGCTGCTCCTCGTCCTGGTCCCTCCTGTTGCACAGTAGTAAGCCGTGTGGTCACTGTGTGAAGGGGGGATTGTAAGTGAGCGATCTCATTACTAGCCAAGTCCTTGTCATTCTCTGAGCCATGAAGGGAAGCCAGGGGATCTATTTGTGTGTGCAGCCATTTGGAAGTGTATGCCTGTGTATGTGTGTGTGTGTGTGTGTGTGTGTGTGCAGAGATGAGTGAAGGTTTCAAGTGTCAGCTGTGGTGAATAGCACAGACTGCAGGCAAACACTTACCAGTTCTTTTATGCTTTAAGGCACAGAAGTTGCAACATATTGAACAAGTGGAACCAAAGACTTGGGCAATATGAGAGCTCTTGGTGAAAACTGTCACATTCATTGTGAATTAACTTGAGAAAAGTCTTGAATGTCTTATTTGGGTTCATGTACCGAACAATGAAGCTTAGTCTTCTAAAGGATAAGCAGTGGTTAACTGTAAGACACATGGTAGATACTCACATTTACCCTCTGTGATCTCTTTTTTCAAGGGACTTTATGTGACTTCAGACATACTCAAACCAACAGCTGTCCTTTAGTTTGAAGGGATTGGTGTGTGACCTGTCTATGCTGTAGCAAATGACTAGTTATACAATAAAGATATAAGTGAATGATATAAGACTTTATTATAAAGAAGTAGGAGCAGTAGATTTTCAGTTGCCAGGTTCTATCAGAGCAGCAGCTCAGATGAACTTTAAATGTCATTAGGGTTCTATGAGCTTCCTCTGACCTTTAGCTTAAAGGCCAGCTCCTCTGGATAAAGTATCTTAACTTTTATAGACTGCATGTCCTCCAACTTTCTCATTTCCAAAGTCACAGGGTGTGAAACATTGAGTCTTTTGTTAAATGTGCTACATTAACAGAGAAAGATTCATATTTCTTGAAACACCGAAAAGGCTTTTGGAAAATACTGAAAACACTTTTAGGGCGTCATTAAAGGTTCAATAAGCGACTTGCATACCTGCTTAGGTGTCTGCCTGACGGGAGTCTACTTGTTTATTGATATTTGCTAACTCAGTTTCTTAGCTGATGACTGGCTGTGTTAATTTCCTACAGAAGTGACAGCAGCTTCTATACTGATTTCTACATCAAGGCTTCAGGTCTGTTTTCCTCAAAAATACTCACTTTCACAAGACACAGTACAAAAAGAGTATAAGTACTTTCTTAAAATATTATTAGCAACTAGTAAAAAAGCAATTCCAAGAACATGGTATAAAGTGGAACCTCCAACTGAGGAGAAGTGGCTAGGCACTGTGAGAGAGAGATATGTAACGGAAAAACTGACGCATAAACTGAGATTGCAAGAACCTCAATTTCATAACAAATGGAAAAAATGGTCAGAGCCATGAAGCCATGAAGAGGACACCACTACCATCACTGGATAATAAGAACTCGAAAAGAATAATTTATGTTTAACAATGTATTCATGTTGCTCCTCACCACTGTAAATTATTTCAGAAAATTATATAAAAAAAAATACTTTCAGTTGCTCCTCTACAGTGGCAACAGTTGCAGTTATCCTAGTCAGCCAATGTTCACAAATGACCAACGCCCAGCACAACAGTCCAACATTCCATGTAACATTTCATGTAAGAACACCACCATGCAAAATGGATAGTACTTAATGAATATACACATGCTAATGCTTAATGGAGGATTAACAATGCAAACAATGAGTCGTCTTAAAATTATTTGGATTTATTGAGTCTTCATCATACCGAGCAGTAGTAGTTCACATAATGAGGCATCAAGTATTATTGCATAACATTTGTATTTGGTCCTTCACTTTTCTGGATTGTCTGGTTATTCTTGTTAAGGCACAACTAGAGGTAAACTGAAAACCTTTAGTTAAGGTTAACCAAGAACATTGGTCTCTGTTTGGCACATCTTTGGTCTTTGGTAGTTTTTTGTGCAGTCTGTGCATGTTGTCTGTTGAGCTTATGGAGGAATTGTATTGGTTCACTGAGCCAGTACATTTTTTCTATATACCTGCTTTCAACAAACTGACCATAAATACGGCTGATGTAGTAATATGAAAGCCTTGTAACTCCAAATGCAGTCATTCAATGAGTGGATTTTTAGGTTCAGGACCTTTTCACATCTGACAAAAAATAATAAAAGAGGCTAACTGTCTTCCTCAGTCCCTGAAAAGATGAAGGTTTAGAGATACATGGCTTTCGTCGTACAGTGGTAGTTGGTGAGTTGGTACAGTCTCACTTCTTGGCGTGCTTCTTGCAGATGGCGATATACTCCAGTACATCATCAGGAGAGCCCATGGCCACCGGGGCTCGCTGATGGATGCTTGTGGGCTGGATGTCTAAGATATCCTCGAAGCCGGTGCTGGCCAGGCCGCCTGCCTGCTCCATGATGTAGGCCATGGGGTTGCCTTCATACAGCAGTCGCAACTTGGATGAAAAGCAGAGGGTTGGTTTCTAGTTTATAATCTCAAATCTTCCAAAAGGAATATTGAAATCAAACTACACTAAGTTACTTTAAAAATGCATACATGCATACATGCATACATACATACATATATATATATATATATATATATATATATATATATATATATATATATACAGGGTGGGGAAGCAAAATTTACAATGAACATTTAGTTGTTTTTTCTCAGCAGGCACTACATCAATTGTTTTGAAACCAAACATATACTGATGTCATAATCATACCTAACACTATTATCCATACCTTTTCAGAAACTTTTGCCCATATGAGTAATCAGGAAAGCAAACGTCAAAGAGTGTGTGATTTGCTGAATGCACTCGTCACACCAAAGGAGATTTCAAAAATAGTTGGAGTGTCCATAAAGACTGTTTATAATGGAAAGAAGAGAATGACTATGAGCAAAACTATTACCAGAAAGTCTGGAAGTGGAGGAAGCAACAAAAAACATACCAAAGCTTTTATTAAAGCTCTCAAATCCAAAATCCTAAAGGATCCAACCAAATCCATGACAAAAATGGCAATTGAACTTGAGGTAGACAACAAGACCGTTAGAAATGCAGTAAAATATGATTTGAAGATTTAAATTCTCATGACTTTCAATAAACTAATTGGTCATACACTGTCTTTCAATCCCTGCCTCACAATATTGTAAATTTTGCTTCCCCACCCTGTATATATATATATATATATATATATATATATATATATATATATATATATATATATATATATATACACACACACACACACACACACACACACACACACACACACACATATATTTATTTATTTATTTATTTTTCCTGTATTGTTAATTGTTCTTGTGTGGAAAAGTTTCACAGTAAAGTTGTTCTGCATGGAAGTTATCTGAAGACTGTGTAGTTTTTTTGTGCCACAAAGTTTTTTTAGTGAGGGAAAATTCAAAATAGTGATTTTACTGTCAAAGCATAGGTATATACCTGTAGCACCACCTTCTTATGATGCAAATGAAGCATTTTTTTGGTCTTTTATCTGATTCTCAAAGCTCTGAAATTACAATATGTATTATGTAATATATATTGTATAATACATATACATACACACTTATGTATGTAATATGATTGGTCAGTTCTAATAATAGTCCAGGAGCAAAACAAAAAACAGCAAAACAATTACTGTAGTGTGTTAGTGAAACAAAACCAAAAGAGCCAACTGTAAAATAATGTCTTTCTACTCTTATTGGTATGTTGGTAGCCTTCTACACCCACATAGTGTGTCCCCATATTGAGCTAAATCTTGCACATACTGGAAGGATGTGGAAAATGAAGAAACAACATTGTGACACTGTCACAAGTAGCCAATGTATGTAAGCTTATAAGTAAGAATTGTTTCACAATACTGATGATTTTCCAGATGAAGACAGTGCATTAAAATAACTAGAAATACGACAGAAAGTGCAACTTAATTGATTGATAAACAAAGGAAATATGACAGTTTACAGCAACAGGGAGCTGTTGTCTTTCATGACTAGCCAAATCTTCCATTCATATCTAAGATTCTGGAGAAAATAGTAGCCAATCAGTTCTGTTACTTCCTTCAGGCCAACAGTCTGAGAATTTCCAGTCAGATTTTAGGGAACATCCTTGTACAGAAATGGCACTGGTCAAAGCACCTTCTAACTGCTTCAGATAAGGGTCTGGATTCTATACTGGTTTTATTAGACCTTAGTGTGGCTTTGGACACTGTTAACCATCACATCCTTCTGCAACGACTGAAACAATCAGTTGGTATTAAAGGATCAAGTTATGTGGATCGATGAATGTGGTTCAAATCCTATCTAACAGAATGTTTTCAGTTTGTTAATGTTAATAATCGATCTTCTCAGTCCACCACAGTCAGTCATGGAGTTCCTCAAGACTTGGTTCTTGGATGAACACTGTTTATCTTATACATGCTTCCTTTAGGTAACTTAATAAGGAAACACTCCGTCAACTTTCATTGTTTTGCTGATGATACCCAATTATATTTATCTATTAAACTTGATGAACCCAATCAGCTAACCAAACGACAGGAGTGCATTAAAGAGATTAAAGATTGGGTGACCAACAACTTTCTGCTGTTAAACTCAGACAAAACTGAAGTCATTGTGCCAAAACCGCTGTGAGGAATCTAGGCGTCATTTTCAATCAGAATTTATCATTTAACTTAGACATAAAACAGATTTCTAGAACTGCCTTTTTCCATTTGTGTAATATTGCTAAAATTAGGCATATTTTAACACAGAATGATGCAGAAAAATTAGTCCATGCTTTTATTACATCCAGACTAGATTATTGTAACTCACTTCTCTCAGGCTGTCCCAAAAAGTCCTTTAAGACCCTTCAGCTAATCCAGAATGCTGCTGCTTGTGTACTGACTAGAACCAGTATCAGAGACCATATTTCTCTTGTGTTGGCTTCTCTGCACTGGCTCCCTGTAAAAGCTAGGATAGACTTTAACCCTTTCATGCATAGTGGTCACTCCCATGGACAGCTATTCTACAGCTGTTGTCTTGTATACTCATGGGTTTTGTTGTTTTAGTTCCATATCAGCCAACACAGTGGACGCTCATGCATCATCCCATAAACTGCAATTCAGTCCATTACTGTAACTTTGCTGTTCTTGATAAACCTAATCTGCTGTGACATGTTTGGCTGTAAAGCAATTGTTAATTGTTATTAGACTGTAATTAACATTTTTGTTTTGTTTTTTTTCCACAAAAAGTTTTTGTTTTTTTTGCATATTATCTCCATGAAGTGAATAATAACTAGTATTAGAGTATGTTAAAATGTGAGAAAACATTTGATTAGCAGCATTAAAAACGTTCTTATTGCATAGTTTTCCATATCACTTTCTGATATTAGGTCTTAAATACACGTTTCTTTGCTTCAAAAATTAAATGCATGATCTCTGGCTGAGTGAACATTTTTGTAAGTCCTTAAAAAATAAACAAACCTTGATCGCATTGTTTTTTTTCATGCCTAAAGAGGAACAAAAACACAGGAAAAATATATTGACAAAGGTTTCATAATTCATGCATGAAAGGGTTAAAATACTCCTCACTTACAAAGTCCTTCATGGCCAGGCACCTACTTATCTGAAAAAGCTTTTAGTTCCATACAATCCATCTAGAGCGCTATGCTATCAACATGCAGGCTTACTGGTGGTCCCGAGAATCTCCAAAAGTAGGAGGGGAACGTTCTCTTTTCTAATCTTGTCCTCTATTCATGTCCCAGCAAATACATGCTCCTGACTCTCCTTCTTCCCTGGAGTGTCTGTGCTTTATGTCCTCACAGGCTTTCCCTGGATCATCTCTGGACCTGCTGCTGTGGTCCTTCTTCTCTCCTGCCTTCATTGTCATCACTCACTTATCCATATAGTGGTGATAAGTGTTTATTATGTAGTTCCACAGATGGTAGAGGTTTCTGTTATTTGTACTAACAGTTGCAGTAGTAGTATACCCACTGTTAATACTAGTATTTGTAGTAGTACTGTTACCAGTCATGGACATTTGTACTAGCTATTGGTAATTATACTAACACCAGCAGTTCTACTTTTTAACAGTTCAAGTGCAGTTTGCTATGCATCCACCACCCCCCCACCCCCCAATCTCTCTCTCTCTCTCTCTCTCTCTCTCTCTCCCTCCAGGAGTCGGGGTCTGCTTGAGGTTTCTGCCTGTTAAAAAAAAGTTTTTCCTCTCCACTGTCACTGTTACTGTAAAGTGTCATGAGATGACTTTTGTTATGATTTGGCGCTAAATAAATAAAATTTGATTGATTGATTGATTTCGAAATATGAACCAGAACAAAGATCTGAAGGCAGAAACTGACTCTTACCTTCCCTTGGGGGCTCTTCACATTTCCTGGGTATAAAAAGATGCCTCCATACATCAGTGTTCTGTGAACGTCTGCCACCATGGAGCCAATATAGCGGGCGTTGTAGGGTTCACTGCCATCCTACAGTCACATAAAGCAGTACATGGGTAGGGTTTACCAAACCTGCACCAAAGAGAATCCTCATTCTGAAAATGAGCAATACCAAAACTGGAAAGAACATGATCAATAGAGACAAAACCAAGCACGAACCAAAAAATGTTGGTACTAAAATATGGAATGTGAGAGTGACTGGTTGTTCGTCTTTATATGTCAGTCCTGCGATGAACTGGCAACACGTCCAGGGTGAACCCCGCCTTTACCCAGTGAGAGCTGGGACACATTCAAGCACCCCCACGACCCTCTCAAGGATTAAGAGTTATGGAAAATGAATGAATGAATAAATGAATGAAATATGTCAAGCATGGACATTTAGGACTCTAGCACTGAAGATTTGATGTTACTGACCAATAATTTGAAGTTGAGTGATTATCATTATACAACCTCATTCATTCATTTATTCATTTTCTGAACCCGCTTTACCCTTACTAGGGTCACGGGGGTCACTGGAGCCTATCCCAGTTACTTATGGGTGAAGGCGGGGTACACCTTGGACATGTTGCCAGTTCATTGCAGGCAACATAACACCAGTAAAAGAGGACAACAGTGCTGTCATTCATTATATTCAGTGTAGACTCAGAGGATGTGAACAGAAGAGCTCCAACTCCAAGAAGGGGCTCCAACTGGGGCTTAAAATGAAAGCTAAAGCACTAGTGCCTCTAAGTGTAAAACCACTGATAATCACTAGATGCCAGCACCAAAAAGTCCAGCTTCCATAGACTTCAATAAAATTCTCTCTAATATCATTCAGGTCTCCTTCACTTTATTTAGACCCTGTAATGAGTGATCTGGTGGAAAATTATTGTTTGGTTAATAAGAGATTAGGGTGGATAGGTGGCAATGGCTGGAATACGTACTCCCAGGTTATTCAGTAAATTAACTCCAAACCCTTGCTCCATTCCAGTTTACACATTCTAATCACTGTATTGCTCAAAAAGAAAACAGATGGAAGTATGTTTTTAAGTATTTGATGGAGAATGATTAACAGTTCAGCCAAAATCTGTGGTTTGAAACAATGAGGAAAATCTGGACAAATAGTCTCAGTGATGACTATGAGGTTCAGTAATAAAAGATTACCCACTTTATTTTGTCTTCACGTGAAAAATGTGTATTTTCAAACACTCTTAGGTTGTAATTTTACCTGAGGGAGCTTCTTCTTCTGCAGATACTCTATGACAGCAGGCTCAAAGTATAGTGAATAGCCTTCATTCAAGCTGTAGATCTTTCCTTTCTTCTTGATCCTCACATCACGGTCAACCAGGATAAACTCACCAATGGCCTGAGGAGCAGAAAATAGAAACTATGACCACTAACTGTGAATGCTTTTGTGTTCTCTGACTCACATGAGACCACACACTGACCGGGTCCAGCATGAAGCAGTTGACTCCCTGGCCCGTGGACAGCACCATCATGGTGGCGCTGCCATAAAGGGCATAACCCGCTGCCACAAGGCTCCTCCCAGGCTGCAGTGCGTCCTTCTCACAAGGCTCAGTATCTGTGGTCTATGGGAGAGGGTGGTGTCATTTAGATTTCATAGCATATCTGAGCAGTAAGTTGGCAGCAAAGTTGAGCACAGTGCCTTGTTTAGGGATTTGTTCTCCTGAAAACAGTACAATTCTAAAAAGCAATACATATTCAATGATCAGCCCACAGTATTGTTAATATCAGGCTAATATGGCAAGCATTTTTAGCATTTAAAAACTGGGCTGCACCTATCTATGTACTGTATGTTCCTTTAGCAGACATCTGTAGTTCACCCTGTCAGTATTAGAGATATAACGATATGAAAATTTCATATCACGGTTATTGTGACCAAAATTATCATGGTTATCATTATTATTGTTGAAATATGTTCAAAATGTTCAAAAAGTACTTATGCACACACTGAAATAATTTAACCAAGTTGTATTTTGAAAAAAAAAAACCCGGCACGCACAATGTACTTTCTGTTGGCGGAAACATTAAAATAACAACATGTACACGTCAAACATACAAATGTGAATTAAAGATGACACCTTATGGCTATACGAGATATCTGCACTAGGGGTGGGAATTGATAGGATTTGATCAATATCAATGCCATTGTTGATTCTGCTTACCAATCCAATTCCTTATCAATTCTCCTATTGATTCCTGAGTGGTTTTTTGAGTAGGAAAAAAGGTAGTTGGACAGGTCATAGGTTTGACCATTTTCCAGATCAAATCAGTCACAATGTCACAATGAGGGGACCAGGTCCGTGCAAGCGCTCGGATCAAGAGGAGCAGGGGGAGGGACTCCACAGTGGAGGTCCTGCAGGCAGACACTTTAGAGCAGGAAATGAGCAGTATCACCATGAGTTTTCAAGGTGCTGTAATTGAACATGGTTTTAATGATAATTAGAATTTAAACGGTAATACTAACCATCCGGAATTTTACCACGGTTTATCGTTATACCGGTAATTGTTACATCCCTAGTCAGTATTAACATTCCATATTCCCACAATGATGTTCCTCCTGTCTACAGTTGGCATTCCAGATACTCCTGACATTCAATGACATAATTGTTCCTATTCATGTGTAGTAGGCTTTCAGGTTGAGATATCCACAATGTCAGTGTTACATATCTGCAATAGAATTCCTAGGGGAAAAATACCCATTTCAGATATTTACAAAAAATAGCTACCAGGCATAATTTCAATTTCAAATGTCCAAGTTGAAAAACTATTAAATACCCATAACATAACTCTACTTAAAATGTCATTACAGATACCCACAACTGACCTTACCAGTAAAAATGCAATGTAAGATATCTGCAATAACAAAGTGTAATTGTTTTGTAAATGACATTTTAGCATGTATTTATTTATTTAACCTTTTTTAACCAGGTAAGTTAGTTGAGAACTGATTCTCATTTACAATAATGTCCTGGCCAAGAGGCAGCATACAAGCAGCACAGGTTGCATGTACGAACAACAGAACAGATTAAATATCCCACAAACAAACAAACAAACAAACACGATGGACAGAAGAACCCATCACAATGACATATAACAAACAGAAAAGCTAAAAACAGGTGCAGTGGTCCAGAAGTGCATCACTCGCTAATCTTTTAAATGACAAGAGCAGTATGAATGAGGCGAGTTTTAAGGATCATTGCAAAGAATTCCAGTCATAAGTGGCTGAAAACTGGAATGATGATGAGCATAAAAAGGTTCATGGTTAATTAGGTATCCATAATAGAATTTCTACAACTGAAATACTACAACTGTATTAAAAAGGCTTGCCACAGACCTCAGTAATCTGTTTGGACCATTAAAACTTGAAATGGTCAGATTTCAACATGAGACCATACAAATACAGTCACAATTGCACAATAATCAACCTGGCTTTATCATTGTAAATACAGATGATGGAAAAGGACTTAATTAGGAAAATGAAATTAAGCAAAATTCCAGTACCTTTTTGTAGATGGCAAAAATGGTACCAATGGATACGAGACAGTCAATGTTAGATGAGCCATCCAATGGATCAAAGCACACGATGTATTTTCCCTGAAAAACACATCAAATTATTTGGAATGTTACCTGTACTATTGTCTGAGGTGTGTTTTTCAAATGTTTTTTTCCTATTTAAGATATCAAAACTACAATGAATAGGAAAAAATGGATTTCAACAATAGCTTTATGAAGATCTAATTAACCCTACTGTAAACATGTGATATGACATATACAGTAGAACCATCACTTTATATTATGCTCTATCAGTTATTTTCAATTACATTCTACTACTAACCATTTTATGTTTTGCATTTAATTTTATATTATATTTCTTCACTGAAAATTTGAAAAAAAGTTTGCAAACAGGTTCAAAATAAAAAGTGAAAAATAGCCAAATACGATAATTCTATTTTTTGAGCATGTATTCAAAATGTAATTAGAAATAAGCCTTTCCATGCGGTCAATGTGAGAGAAAAATAGATTCACTGCATTTACAGAAAGCGTAGTACATTGTGATCTGAGTCTGGATGTGAAATGCCTGATATCAGTGTAGAAGTTTTTGGTCATACTGTATTATTTTCATGCTGTTCTGCTGACAAACACATGTCCTGTGTCTGAAAGGGGTCTTTATGACAAGACGTGACAAAAAATGTGAGTGATCTGGTTTCAGTGTGTCAAAGGCTCATTTCAAAAATGAGATTGTGAATAAATGGAAACAGGTTTTTTAAGACTGGCTGAGTCTGATGCAATATCTTACTCAACTCTGAGTGTGTCCATTAGACAGGACCAGGAAGAGAACCGATGTGTGCTTTGGGTTTGTTGTGAGTCACTTACCCTGGCCTCCGGCTCCACAATGATGGCTTTTTCATTCTCTTCAGACACCAACACACAGGAGCTGAAGGAAGACTTGAGCATGTTGATGACCAGATCATTGGACAGAATGTCCAGCTTCTTCACCTGGTCGCCTGTCACATTAGTGCTGCCCGCGATGCCATACCTAAGGAGACCAACAAAAACCCTGTTTCAGCATATGTAGGAATGTGAGTGAGGCTGATCACCTTCTAACCCTCACAAACCGTTCTAATGTATGCTCTGTAATTACAAACCACTCAAAGGAGTAATTCATCAATTCCCATCCCTGGACTAATGAGTTGAACACCTTATTTCATCTGAACATGTCATTCATTTTACACAACAGGCTGCTTAGCTGTATTCTGATTCTAAGCAAAATAAATAAAGTTCACTTTTTATTCTGCTGCTCTGTCTACAAGGATATGACAAATGATTATATTGTACATCATATTATTATTATATTAATGAAAGATGGTTAAAAGGGTTGACTTAAACACAGGTTGTATGCAAGGTTGCAGGTTGTATGTAAGGCTATGTACCAAACTTTATTACTTCTACTTTGCAAAACACTACTACTGAGGACTGAAAAGTGTTATCATTTGAAACAAATTTCAATACCTTTGGAGTAAATCTAAATAATGTCAGAGCAAACAGAAAGCATTTCATAAATTTTTATCCATGATATTATGATTAAAATGTCAGGAGGCTGAAACACAAAACTGAAAGATAAAAGAGACAATTTCAGTTCAATCACACGGTGGTGAACAGTTTGTATTTTTATGTTATGTAACTGTGATGGAAATATACTGAGTGTTTCCCCTGTATCCCTAAAGATGTGTACTTTTCTTCCCACTGGCTTTCAGATTTCTGTGAAACACAGTAAACAATTATCACAGATACATGGATTAAGAAATTACTTTAAAAGAACACAATCATCAAAGATACAGGGTGGGGAAGCAAAATTTACAATATTTTGAGGCAGGGATTGAAAGACAGTGTATGACCAATTAGTTTATTGAAAGTCATGAGAATTTATTTGCCACAAGAAAATTTACACAATAGAAAATGTTTTTATTCTATGTGTCCTCCTTCTTTCTCAATAACTGCCTTCACACGCTTCCTGAAACTTGCACAAGTGTTCCTCAAATATTCGGGTGACAACTTCTCCCATTCTTCTTTAATAGTATCTTCCAGACTTTCTCGTAATAGTTTTGTCACTAGTCATTCTCTTCTTTCCATTATAAACAGTCTTTATGGACACTCCAACTATTTTTGAAATCTCCTTTGGTGTGACGAGTGCATTCAGCAAATCACACACTCTGTGACGTTTGCTTTCCTGATTACTCATATGGGCAAAAGTTTCTGAAAAGGTATGGATAATAGTGTTAGGTATGATTAGGACATCAATATATGTTTGGTTTTAAAACAATTGACGTAGTGCCTGCTGAGAAAAAACAACTAAATGTTCATTGTAAATTTTGCTTCCCCACCCTGTATATGTATATATCTACAGTACAGGCCAAAAGTTTGGACACACCTTCTCATTCTTCGCATTTTCTTTATTTTCATGACTATTTACATTGTAGATTCTCACTGAAGGCATCAAAACTATGAATGAACACGTGGAATTATGTACTTAACAAAAAAGTGTGAAATAACTGAAAACATCCCTTATATTCTAGTTTCTTCAAAGTATCCACCCTTAGCTCTGATGACTGCCTTGCACACCCTTGGCATTCTCTTGATGAGCTTCCAGAGGTAGTCACCTGAAATGGTTTTCACTTCATAGCTGTGCCTTGTCAGGGTTACTTAGTGGAATTTCTTGCCTTATTGATGGGGTTGGGACCATCAGTTGTGTTGTGCAGAAGTCAGGTTGATGCACAGCTGACAGCCCTATTGGACAACTGTTAGAATACATATTATGGCGAGAACCAATCAGCTAAGTAAAGACAAACGAGTGGCCATCAATACTTTAAGAAATGAAGGTCAGTCAGTCTAGAAAATTTCAAAAACTTTGAATGTGTCCCCAAGTGCAGTCGCAAAAACCATCAAGCGCTCCAACGAAACTGGCTCACATGAGGACCGCCCCAGGAAAGGAAGACCAAGAGTCACCTCTGATGCTGAAGATAAGTTCATCTGAGTCACCAGCCTCAGAAATCGCAAATTAACAGCAGCTCAGATTAGAGACCAGATGAATGCCACACAGAGCTCTAGCAGCAGACACATCTCTACAACAACTGTTAAGAGGAGACTGCGTGAATCAGGCCTTCATGGTCAAATAGCTGCTAGGAAACCACTGCTCAGGAGAGGCAACAAACAGAAGAGATTTATTTGGGCCAAGAAACCCAAGGAATGGACATTAGACCAGTGGAAATCTGTGTTTGGTCTGATGAGTCCAAATTTGAGATCTTTGGATCCAACCGCCGTGTCTTTGTGTGACGCAGAAAAGGTGAACGGATGGATGCTACATGCCTGGTTCCCACCGTGAAGCATGGAGGGGGAGGTGTGATGGTGTGGGGGTGCTTTGCTGGTGATGCTGTTGGGGATTTATTCAAGATTGAAGGCAACCTGAAGCAGCATGGCTACCACAGCATCCTGAAGTGACATGCCATTCCATCCGGTCTGCGTTTAGTTGGACCATCATTTATGTTTCAACAGGACAATGACCCCAAACACACCTCCAGGCTGTGTGAGGGATATCTGACCAAGAAGGAGAGTGATGGGGTGCTGCGCCAGATGACCTGGCCTCCACAGTCACCGGACCTGAACCCAACCGAGATGGTTTGGGGTGAGCTGGACCGCAGAGTGAAGGCAAAAGGACCAACAAGTGCTAAGCATCTGTGGGAACTTCTTCAAGACTGTTAGGAAACCATTTCAGGTGACTACCTCTGGAAGCTCATCAAGAGAATGGCAAGGGTGTGCAAAGCAGTCATCAGAGCTAAGGGTGGCTACTTTGAAGAAACTAGAATATAAGAGATGTTTTCAGTTATTTCACACTTTTTTGTTAAGTACATAATTCCACATGTGTTCATTCATAGTTTTGATACCTTCAGTGAGAATCTACAATGAAAATAGTCATGAAAATAAAGAAAATGCAAAGAATGAGAAGGTGTGTCCAAACTTTTGGCCTGTACTGTATATATATATATATATATATATATATATATATATATATATATATATATATATATATATATATATATATACTTTTTTTTTTTATATATAGAAGAACTCATAAAAATATAATCTAACAGTTAATATTTTCTTTGCTTTATACAGGATGTCAACAAGAAAGTAAGAATGATAGCTATGGGTTGTTAAGTTCTTTCACGGTACAAAGTTCTGATGAATGAAATTTTCATAATCAAACCACGCCAGCAAAAGTGAGCAAAAGATTCAGGTTTCTAACTCACCTGTCATTTACCAGGAAATTAACATATAGAAGAACTCCATACAGCCTGTTAACTTAAAAAAAGTTTGATTGAAACACTCTGAATTGATGTGACAATCTGGTTGGTCTAATAATAGTCCAGACCATAGTAGTAATTTCAGATAAAAATAAACACAAAGAAAACCAGCAACAGATGCATGACACTGCATTTCTTCACTGCTCATGGAACTTCATGACTGAACAGAGTATTGCATCAACCACTGAAATAACAAATAAATCAATCTCACAAGACACAATCGAAACAATTGCAAAACATTATTACTCATAACAGTAAAATGTGATTATCACTCAGGAAATGTGCTTCTATTTTATCTCACCTGCCATTTACCAGGAAATCTCTTTTGACTGTTGCACTGAAAACAGTACAGCCAGGATGTGTTCTTCCTTTAAATCTTCTTAGTCCAAATATACAGAACACTGATTGATGAAAGCTGTCAAAATGACTTTTCTTTTATTTAATAGAACTTTATTTCAAAGAATACAGTTAACAAAGAACAAACATACTATTGACAAGGCCACATGAACTTACAACAATCTTAACATAAAAACAAAAACAAACAAAGGGATTCTTTAACATTAGTTTTCTGTAAAAAGATCCTCATATAATTTGAGTCTTATCACATTTGGGGGAGTCTTTAAGCTCAGTACTGCATATGTAATATTCAATTTCAGCTAGGAGTCTGTCTAAAACCTAACAACCTGTCCTCTTTTTGACGTGGGGGTGTGGTTAGATAAGAGGCGTGTCCAGACCTGGTCTAGACAGGAAGCAGTATGCGTGGTAACATCACCTCATTCACTACAATGGAACGACAGCGAAGTAACACTGTAATGTGCAACTCGGAACCAAGCCAGGCACCAAACTCCAAGCCCCGGCTCACAGCTGGACACAGAGCCCGGCTGTGCACACAGCAGTGCCCGTGTCACTTAAACGCACCTGAGTCCCAGTTAAGTTCAATGTAACTGGAAGCTGATGGACAGCCTTACTCGAACCGGGGCTTGGAGCTTGGTGCCCGGCTTGGTTCCGCGTTACATATTATGGTGGTACTTTGCAAATGAGGTGATGTCTGTCCATCACCACTAATATTGGTTCTTGTCTAGACCAGGTGTGGACACGCCTCTCATGTAACCACGCCCCCACGTCTAAAAAAGGCCAGAATGTTTTATAACCACAGAAAAATTTTGTCAATGTAGACCACGCAGAAAGTGTTTTGTAAAAGCAAAAAACGGGTTTGTAGGAGCAAAATAAGCTTTATAGGTGCATTTTAAAAAGAAAAATATATCTTTGGTTTACAAAACTTCTCTTGCACTTCCAATACTTCATGTACGTGTACCATGTAATCTGGCCTCATCTTGACGCCATACTGAACGCTCACTTTTGCCAACGTGGATGGACCATTAGAAGCGTCATTCATCGCCAGAGCTTTATACAGTGAGAAGACGAAGTTCACACAGTGTAACTGCCAGTCTTAGTCTCCAGTGTTATCAAATGTAAAGTCACCTCATTCCCACATGGTTGAGGGTACTCACAGGTGGGCGATCCCAGCTTTACGCACGGCGCTGGAGATGGCTTTGACCGCCGTGCACAGCGAGTTCAGCAGGGTGGTCAGCTCACCCGTGCCCTTCGCCCTCTTGCCCTCCTCCATCACGAACCGGGTCACGGTCACCACGTTGGTGTCGAAGGTTCCCTGATCGGACATGGTGGCAGACACGGTCTCCTGCAGCCAGACAGACACAGTAGAGTAGAGCAGAAGCTGGAGGAGGAAATGCTGCAGAACTTAAATGCAGCTGGAACACGGAACTGAGCGGAGGGAGTGAAGAAAGCCCAGCCAATCCAGAGCTGTGGGAGAGGTGTGGCAGCTGGAGACACTGTCCGCATTGTACACACCAGTCTGGAGTGTGAGGGTTCACAGACTGATACTGAGACTGGGATGTGAGCAGAAGAATAGACGCTGCACATACCTGCAGTGGGACACACTTTACGCAACAACGACCTGCACTTTTCAACACGTCTGGAAATGATACGTGGACTAAGAGCACATTTGTCCCCTCCTGCACTCAGATTAAGTTTTTCAGGTTTCTGATATTTTTGGATTGTGTACAGTGTAGTGTGACTTTTCAACAGAATACTTTAAACTTAGCCAATACCAATACGTACTACTTATGTATGTGTAAGCACATGTATATTATCCATCAGTCAGTTTACTATTACAGTATAGGCCTGTTATTGTCACCCTCAGTTACATTTAACACCCACCTGGTGTTTCCATGGAAACCACTACTAAGTGTTGTCTGCCAGGTCATCAGGTTAGTAGTACCTCTTGTTTCAACTGGACTGGTTTAGTTCTTTTGAAAACATTTCATCTCTCATCAATCTCCTCATACCTTCAGATGCCACATGGTGTGGGATCCACATGTTTTTTTTTAACCCCGTTTTTGTCTTTCCATTGTTGTGTGCCTTCCTGTAGGTTCCAGCTATTATTAAATGAATCCCCTGTTTAAGATGACTTTACTAGACTCCTTTAACCAGCACTCAAATCAGAAATTTCATTACATAGGTAAATTATATATTATAGGGGTGATCTGAGGCCTTAATATCTGTAAAATGAATGCATCTTTTACTGAAAAAAAAAAAACAAACAAAACAAAAACAAACACGATAGGCTGAGATGTTTTACACATAGAAAAAGTTACATATTAGATGAACATGATAGATGATCCATCTTTGTAATAATGAATGATAACAGGTCATGAAACCCTGGATTGAAGCTCAAACCTGAAAGAAAAGTCAAAAAGTGGGTTTATCTTCCTGGTGGTAAAATGTTCTGTTCATGTCACTGTCAGACATTTCCACACCAAGCTGCTAAAAATAAATGTGACTTTTCCCCCCTGAAATCAGCAGTCATTCAAAACGAAATAAGACTATTATTCTAAACTCATTAACAGCTTAATACTAGATTTTGGAATAACATATTAGTGATGCTGTTTCTTAATGCACATTTTCTGTTATTTTACAGAAACATATTCAAGTGTGTATTTTTAAAGGGGTTTCACTATATAAAAAAGTTACTAGAGAGAAAAAGTTTTTTTTTATTTTTTTTATTTTTTTGTTTCTGTGTTTTTTAGTAGAAATCCAAAGTTACATCAGTTAACCTTAAAAAGCATTATTATTATTTTCTCAAATAAATAGATTAATTAAATAAATACATGTGTCTCTTAGTTACTGGTGACAGACAAATCATTTGTTTGACAGTTTAGTTGTGCCATGTATAAGTACTGATCATTGGTTTATTGATTAAAAATATATGTGGAAAGCCTAGACAGTTTTCTGACTTCCAGTGATACCCATTTTTTTTGCAATTACATAACTGTTAAAGAACCCCTGTGTGCAGAAATACTCAAATACACCATTTTGTACAATAGGTCAAATTTACATATTTGTACTGCATGCAAATTACTGCATGGTACCAAACTGCCTGAGATTAGAATAAATTTGGTGTGTCTGTATAGGGGAGGCCTGTAGGTACCCATATAACCCATTTCCATTCACTAAATATTGAGGTGACAGGTCAAGGGACCATTTGAAAAATGGTGTTGACTGTTTTTCCCTTCACAACCTTTTCGTCTGACTTTAAATCATTTGGTTTTTAGCCCTCTTCCTGATAAGGTAGCATGACAAGCTTGGTCACACTGGAAATCTGAGGTTGTCTTGAAAGATAGTCTGGCTTGCATTCCTGGCAGTAATCCCACAGGTATCATAGGGGTAATAAAACATTAAAAAATGTATTTTGGACAGGTTTTGTTCTGGAGATCATCAAAATTTTTATTTTAGAGGTCCTAAGGATAGCAAAAATCTGGACAAGAAAAAAACATAAGGTGGGTGCACATTGACCTCTCCTGGGGCCTCTACTACTGGGATCAATTCCAACACAAGCCAAAAAGGGGGGGGGGGGGGGCTTTCTGTGTGGAGTTTGCATGTTCTCTCCATGGGTTCTTCCTGGTTACTCTGACTTCTTCCCACCATCCAAAGACATGCAATTAATAGCATAATTAGTTAATCAAAAAATTGCCCATAGGTGTGACAGTGATTGGTTGTTCGTCTCTCGTCCTGCAACGAACTGGTGACACATCCAGGGTGTACCCCGCCTTCACCCATAGGTAGTTGGGATAGGCTCCAGCAGCCCCAGTGACCCTAGTGAGGATAGAGCTGTTCAGAACATGGATGGATGGATGGATATACGTATATATATTTTACACTACTGTAAATATGAAATGACAAAAATAAGTTCTAATCAAATTGAGTCATTTATTGCTACAGTAATATACTAAACACTAAAGAAAGCATTAGCTGAAAAATAATGACTCACATGGTTAATCAGTTTTGCTGATTAATCGGCAGTGATAGGACAATTTTCAAGCTGTGACTACAGGAAGAACTAAGGTCATGCTTTTGTTGGCAGAGGAAAGTGAAGGAAAACCATATACATTTGGGGCGAATGTGAACATGACAGAGAAAGACTAAACCACACCATCGCCTTCCAGCACACATACTTCTGTGTAGACCTGTGTGAACTCATACCACAGTGCTCTGTGCTCTACTCTGGGTATAAAAGTGTGTCTTTAGCCTTTGTCCTTTGTCAAAACAGGCTGGGTTGTTCTTTTCCTATTTAATTATTTTCATGCACAAGATTTAATCAATCAAATTTTATTTATCTCATGACACTTTACATCTAGAGCTGGTCAGGCCAGACTTAAGTCCTTAGATTATATCTAGTGGGTAATGTTTTGTTCCAGTTTAGAGCGAAAACTATGGCCTGCAGATATGTATCCCACCTAACACACACTAAACACAGCTTTATCACAAAACCTCAATGGAGAATCATACAAATGTTCAAGGCTCAAAGTATATTAAAAAAAATAGTGTCAAAGCCAGAAACATAAGAGTTGAAGCCGCCCATGCTAGCACATACATGTCCAGACCTTTGTTTATGAAGACCATAGAGGTGCCGTGTTTGAGTTTCCATATACTTGTAATGTAGCCATGTTGTCTGTCAACAGAACCATGATCTCTTGTTTCTGGTCCTATTGTTGCTACTGCACAGTTCTGTAGAAAACTACCCGAGTGCAACTTTAATCTGGAGAAGAAGTCTTTGTTCATTTAGAGTAGACTTTTCCAAGACAGGTTGCAGAGTTGTTTTTATTAGGAAAGTTGGTAGACTGGTCAGAGAACCAATTTTTTCCCATAAAACTCCACCAAGTGAATGAAAATGATAACTTATGAACTCAGAAAATGGACATTTGTAAGGCGATCTGTATGAACCAAATTTTATCTCGATCTGCCTATTATTGCTTGATTTCTGTCCAAAAAACTGATTTTCAACTAAAATGCCACCATGTGGATGACTTATAATACTCATAGACAAGCTGAAATTGATAGAATTCTTCCACTGTCCCCTATGTTGGTTATCAAGGGAGAAGAAATCCAACCAAGTCTGTCCTAGTTATTGCTGAAACACCAAGGATATCGGGCAGTGGATTCGGTGGCGTTCGGGGTAAAACCATTATATCACCGTAACTCAAACTCAGGGATATAATTCAGAATCAGATCACTTTATTGTCATTCAGGCAAATTATATCAGAGATCCACTGCAGAATGAAATGATAATGCAGGGTCAGCAATAAAAACACAGTTAAAAAAAAAAAAAAAAAAAAAGTTATAAAATACTGGTTGTGATAAACAGAAGTACAAAGTCTGGACCCAAATGCACGACCCGCAGACAAAAATACAGTTAAGCAGTGTTTATTAAACACAGACAGGGTAAACAGTTCACAAAAAGAGGGTTTGAGTGAGTCTTCGGTGTATTGTCTCTGTGGATTCGTCACGTCGTCCGAAACCAAGGGAGGAAACCCCACGGCCCGGGTCGGGAGCACACGAGGGGAACCCGACTAGGAAAAAGCAAAGGAACGTCAGGGGACAGACCAGGTCATGCATGGGGAGACTAACAGACAAGCAACAGTACATAAGGGAAAAGGCTGAGTCATGTACCATAAAACCGGGCAAAAAGGTCGAACACAGAAGTGGCAGATCAGGCTGAAGTACAGGCAGGGGGTCAGGCAAATCTCAGAAGTTGAGGAACAATCCAGGTCAGGAACAGACAGGCAGGCAAACAAACAGGATCAGAAGAAACGCTGGTAGGTAGACAAACCACGAGGAAGGAATACAAACTGGCACAGGACAGGGGAAAACACAGGGCTTATATACACAGAAGGGAGGGAAGACAATGAGACACAGGTGGAACAAATCAGGGCGGGGACAAGTAATCAACACAGGTGACACAATCAGGGAAGGGAAGCAAAGACACCAGACATGACACAAGAGGAGAACTTAAAATAAAACAGGAAACGACACACAAGACAGACAAAACATACAAGAGTCTAGGGACTGATATGACACTGGTGAGGTAGTGCAGTGAATAAAATAAACAAATATAAAACAAGAGAATAAACAGGTAGTTATTGCACAAACAACTAAAAAGTTATTGCACAAATTTTCAGAGGTAATTGCACACCCCCTTTTTACAGTCCTTTGTTTAAAAGATGGATGGCAGTGGGAGAGAAACTGTTTCTGAACTGAGCAGTTTTGAATTTCAGGCTGCGGTACCTTTTGCCTGAGAGTAGAAGGGAAAGGAGCCCACAGGCAGGGTGAGTGGGGTCTCTAGAAATTTGCAATGCCCTGGACCGGCAATGTTGTTCCGCCAAGTCCCTTACAGGAGGCAGCGAGACCCCAGTGAGCAGCAGCCCTCACCACTCTCTTCAGTGCCTTTTCAGTCAGAGGCACTGCTGCTCTCATGCCACAGAGAGCTGCTGCTGGTTAGAACACTCTATGGTTCCTCTGTAGAAAGTGGTGAGGACTGATGTGCACTATTTCTACAACAGTGTCCTTGATGTAAACCAGAGTGTGTATCGGCTGTTTCATCCTGAAGTCGATCACCAGTTCTTTAGTTTTTTCAACATTCAGGATCAGGTTGTTTCTGCTGTACCATTACACAAAAGACTTCACCTCCTCTCTGTAGCCCTCCTCCTCATCATTTCAAATGAGACCCACCACTGTTGTGTCATCTGCATACTTGATGATGTGGTTTGTGCACAACAGCTGTGGGTCATCAGGGTGAAGAGGAGGGGACTCAGGGCGTTTTCACACAGCGTACTTGAGTCTGTATCCGAGTACGCTGGATGCCAAAGTCCACTTAATTTTATCCATGAATGCAACCGTTCCGTGCTCGGGTACTGTACCCGAGTCCAGTTGAAAAGGTAGTCCTAGGTACGGACTGCCCGGACTCTGGCATGGTATGTTGCCATGTGAATGCGATCCATACCCAAGACCGGATGTGATCTAATCAGCATTCTGACAACGGAAGTGAGCTAATCAACATGAGACCATAGACGGTGCTCCTGTTGTCTCCTCAAAAAGCCTCAGATCCATGCAGCACAGGCTCGCCTTACCAAGCGAAACACTTGGTGAGATATCAGGGACAACGAAGGTTGCTCTTCTTCACTTTGCCTCAAACAGAATAACAGATAGACAAGTACTGCCACCATTGTAGACAAATGAACAGAACAGTCACTCAGTTGATGATGTATGGGCTTGTCGTCTTCTGACTTCCATGTCTGTTGGATAGCGACAGAATTCCTTCCACACTGCTACCTACTGTTTGGGCCCTGTAACACCCATTCATACCCAAGCACGGGCCACAGTACGCGCTTGTGAACATAACATCTGCAGGAAAGTTGTGAATGTATCCAAGTACAGTACGGACTCGAGTACACTGTATGAAAACACCTTCAGAATGCACCTCTGTGGAGAACCTGTGCTCCATGGTGAGATGGTGTCAGACTTATTCTTCCCTCCCTGTATGTACTGAGGCCTGTCTGTTAAAAGTCCAATATCCAATTCTGCAGGGGAGTGCTCAGTCCCAGTGGGCCAAGTTTACTGACCAGATGCTGAGGGATGATGGTGTTAAAGTCGACAAACAGCATCCGGACCAGAGCTTCCCTGCTCTCCAGATGTTCCAGGGTCAGGTGAAGTGCAGTGGATATGGCATCGTCTGTGGCGCGGTTAGGGCAGTATGTATAATAAGTAAGTATAATTGGAGTGGGTCAAGTGAGGGGGGTAGGACAGAAGTGATGTGATCCTTAATCAGCCTTTCAAAGCACTTCATTATTATGGGTGTTAAAGCTACAGGGTGATAGTCATTCATGGTTGTGACTGGTTTTTTTTGGAACTGGGATGATTGCTGAGGTTTCGTAGCATGATGGCATGCATGTTAAATATGTCTGTGAGGACATGCGTCAGCTGATCCGCACATCCTTTGAGCACGCAGCCTGGTATCTGGTCTGGGCCTGCAACTTTCCTTGGACTGATTCTCCTCAGAGTACGGAGGACATCAGTTGGGTCCAGACACAGCACCTCCTCATCAGGATGAGGGGTGGCTTTTGCTGCTGATGTGTAATTAGCATCTCCATAAAGCTGGTCAGCGGAGGGAAGTATGAAGTGCTCTAAGACTTCCTGGTAGATGGCTGTGTTGACCTTGGACCTGAAAAAACACAGTGGACCAAGACCAGCAGATGTCACGGCTCAGTGGTGCAAAATCCTCTTTGACGATGAAAGTAAATTTTGCATTTCTTTTGGAAATCAACGTCCCAGAATCTTGAGGAAGAGAAGAGAGACACAGATTCCAAGTTGCTTGAGGTCCAGTGTAAAGTTTCCCCAGTCACTGGTGGTTTGGGGGTCCATGTAATCTGCTGCTCCTTTTTGTGCTACATGTTCATACTTGTTAGTGTTACCAGATGGGAAATGACAAATTATCGTACCAGAAGCTTAAAATTATTGTAGTTTGAATAAAATAATCACACATATCCAATTTGACGTTGCTCAGGACCATCTGCCTCAGTAAAACATTACCACAGACGATGTATCTGTAGAGTTTATAATGCAGTTTTACCTTTAAATGAACTAACAGCACTGGCACTGGCAGAGCAGTGCCCCCACCTGTGTGGAGGAGGATGAGCTCCTGCACTGAACAGCCCAGCATATCAGTCATTTTTAACCATCTTCTTAATCATCATGCATCAAGGTCCTGTATCATAAATATTTTGAGACTTAATCTGTTTATACATTAGGAATAAACATCAGTCAATCCACTTCAACCACTAACATGCTTGATGATTGGAAAACTTGAAGAAAGCTGTTTTTACAGTTTTATTGTGTTCAAAACACACTTTCTAAATCAAAACTAAAAATTAGGTGTCTCTTCAAACAACACTTTACTTGAGCTGCTAAAACCTTCAACTTTTAGAATCAAAAATTAAACTTAACATTTCACCTGAGCTACTGAAACCTTAATAAACTTTTGTTTACGTTTCGTGTTGCCGTGCTACGTCATGCGTCACCCATGCTACATTGTGCACTGATTGGCTGTAAAGTCGTGCCAGACAATGTGCACCACCAGGTGCAGTGCAGAATGCAGGGCGTAAAATTAACTTTTTACCTCATTTGCCATCGGCTAGTGACCTCCAAAAATTTACCGGCCAAAAATATTTTTCACCAGCCAAATGAAGATCACATGCCTTATTTGACTTAAAATAATTACCACAGATTTTTATTATGAAAATCCAACTCCTTCATCCCGGTGGATCACCTGAATCCACTCAAAGAATACCGTTATATACAGATAAAATTTGATTACTGCTATTTTATTAGGTTATATTTAATTTCAAGGTGACTGCTGCATCATCATGTCGTAAAAAATACAACCTTTGACAATGACTGAGTGAACCAAATGTTTGTCTAACAGCGTTAACAGGAACATTCTTTTTAACCCACAGGAAAAGGGAAAAGAATAAAAAACATTAACTGGGATTGAGTCTAAATGAAATGAACTCCACAGACCAGACATTTGTCTAGAATGCTATATGAATGCTAGTGCTGGGTAAAAAAATCAATTTGATCGATCTTGGATCGATTTTATTTAAATTTTGCATTATCGAGTAATAGTGGATAAGATTGATTTTTCAGAGCGCGGAAACTCCATAACCAAAAAGAGCAAAATCAATATAGGGTACAAATTTTTCCACAAGGAATTTGTCCATAAATATCAAGTTAAGTAGAGAGCGATCAGGCTGTTCTGAACTGCTGGTTAGAATAACAAGTCATTAGCATGTTTACGTGTTATGTATAATGTACAGTCAACCATACTAAAGCATCATATTCTACTTTGAATGAAGCATTATGGCATCAACTTATTCTGTTTAGGGTTGTCCATGTGGACATCTTCTATGTAGTGACAGTAATGTTAGCCCAATGCTATCATCAGTTAACCATTTTTTTGGGTAATGTTTGTATTTATGTATGTGTATATCTGTCATCTTAGTATCAAATATACTAGACAGGCAGAAAAGGCTGAGAAAAGACATGAGAAAAGGCTAGGAACAGCCCCGGTTTCAGGCGGCAAACAGCAATTCCAAGCACAAAATCTTCGGATGTGAAATGTCTGCTTCGGTCCCTCATCCCGGCGGATCACCTGAATCCACTTCTGCCTAACAGAAAGACAAATATGGCTGCTTTTGGGCATAACAAGAGTAACCTGGAGCGCTACAAAAACTCTTGTTCCTCGCTTGCACCATAGTTGCCCTGATAGGAGAATTCCACAACAATTGTGTATTTCCGGTCAAAAATATGGATCTGTGAAAAAGGTCTATAGCCATGTATTGAAGGGGTCAAATGATCATACATTATGGGAATTTTTGGAATTATTGATCGTACAGAGGGTAAAGTTATCAAACAAATCATACATCTGGCAACGCTGATACTTTTCAGTTGTCCAACATTTCTGTGTTGAAAATCCTTTTATTAACTAGTCTTAAATAACATTCAAATTTTCTGAGATACTGAATTTTGGATTTTCGTTCACTGTAAGTTATAATAATCAAAATTAAAATGAATAAACCCTTGAAATATATAATTATGTTTGTGATGAATATATATAAAGATGAGTTTCACTTTTTGAATTCAATTACTGAAAAAATAAACTTGTTGATGATATTCTAATTCACTGAGATGCACCTGTATAAGTTATTTTTAATTAAGGAGGGACAGGATAAATGTAGCTACAACACTTTCAAATCTTTATTAATATTACATTCAAAATTTGGATTTTAATTCCTTAACCTCCTGAGATCCAGGATTAATTAATTAAATTATTTCTTATATTGGAAACATCATGATGCACCAATTTTTCCAGATGCATTTTTTTTTTTTTTTAATGCAATGTCCTTTGCAGTGGACAGTTATTGTTGTTTTTGTATAAACCTGTGAAAATCTTGTCCACAAATGTGGACAGAAAACCCTTAGATGGGTCTTAGGTGGTTAAGTCGACTTTTAATGAACTACAAACCTCCATACTCACCCTACTATGAAGTGCATGACTTCAACCAAACTTTTCTAACGCTGTTCACACAAACCACCATATGATGGCGCTGTTGCCCTAGTCATCCGCGGTTGGGATATTCGCTTTTCCCTGAGCTGATAGAACCTTTAAGGTTTATTTAGTCAGAAAAACTGTATTAATGCGTTTAAAAATTATAAATATAATTAGCTGTGATGATATTTCGGCTTCCGGTTGTATCAAACTTTAATGCACTTGTTAGTTTTTCTCAGAAAACATTGGAATGGACAATAAACACATTCCTATCAACATGAACAATTGGTGAGGCTATATATATTAGTCACTATTAATACGCCAAAAGAAAGTAGCCACGTTTTAATCACGAGAACTATATTGTTTTGCTGCAGAGAAACGTCCAGCAAAGTAACAAGTTAATTTAAAAATGTGCCGAACCACCAAAATGAGCCTTGTTATTTATTGATTCATTGCAAAACAGTTTAGGAGCCGCAGAAACGTTAACAATTAACGACCTAGCTTATTGTTTATGTTGTGTTTGTGGCTGGTATTTTTCCTCTGAGTACTTTTCCGTTTAAAATAAAAAGAATAAAGAGTTAAATCCTGTTTGTTTAGCACTCTGAGGCTCCGCCGGTAAAAGTAGGCCAGCCTGGGCGCAGGTAAGCTACACCTGTAGCACACACTGACCTTCATATCAGCGGCTGAGCGGAGCTGTCCCGGCACGGACTGCGCATGTGCAGTACTCGACAACTTGCTGCTGGAGGGACAAGTACAAAGAGGCTGGTGGAGCGGACGGGCCGGGCTGCGAGTGTGTGGGACAACCACGGAGCTCTCAGACTCCTTCTGCTGCCTTTAACTTGACGTTCTAACCCTAACCGGAACATTTAGCACCTATACCTCGACTCCGGGGACTCAGAGGAGGCGGTTCCAGTCGTGAAAGCAGAGTCTGGGACATTCGGCGTCGGGTGAGTTGGAGCAGGAGCGTCTGAAAACCGGAGATGTTTGACTGTAATGTTGAGGAGTTTAATCCATTTTTCCCACATAAATATCCTTTTATTTACGTTGTTGGGTCAGAGTTGTACATGTTGGCCTCAGTGCATTTTCTTGGTAAGGTCAGGTGGTCCTTCAGCCTCCAGACCAGACAATCCCATGAAGCGCTGCTGGTTAAGCAGGATTACGTTTAAAGTCATATGCTGTTTGTTGGACCTGCTCGTCGAGGGTAATTCTTTGTGTTTTTCTCCAACAAATAAGCTTGTTTACAGTGAACAGGTGTCGTGCAAATGTTGGGAGTATCTCACATAGTGGTGGAGAGGCTACGTGGGTTGAATTTTGACCTTCAAAAGCAAGAAAACTACTTAAAAAGCAAACAAACTTTTGTCAAAAAGAATTCTGTGGCTTTTAAACAGTTTTCTCAGACTCTGTCAGTCTCATTCATGTGACCTGGTAATCCCTCACCATTATATGATCCATACTGACTCATTTTTGCGTAGATTGAAGGCTTAGCTGTGGTTTTCACTGTCCAAAGCATCCTCAACTCAAGCACCCAAAAAGTATTATGGATTCCTTTGTCACACTGTCTTTTTCTGTCTGAAATGCAGTAAAATGCTTAACACTTTGGAGCATCCTTATGGGCTGACCAAAGGGACTGTGGTAAACCTTGAAGCTGCTGTTCATATGTTGAGTTGAGTTTAGTAACAGTTTTTCTTCTGCTGCTCTAAAGTGTTTTTGTGTGATTTGTTGCTCTCAGACTCTGAAGCTGATAGATGAAAGGGGAGTTGGGGTATTTGAGGGTCACAATAGTGACCTTAGCTTAGATGAAGCTAAGGTTTAGACCTGGATGGTGGTCTCTTTTGTGAGTTTGAAGCCTTTCCCTGGGGTCAAATGGAGGGCTCTTCATCTTCTCTGGATTTTTCTTTCTTTCAAGATAAAGCAGTGAACTAATGTCAGGAGGGAAGAATATGAGCTCAGAGATGTCAGCTTAATGAAATTCTTTAGCTTCTAGTGTGGCACTTTTTGGCATATGTCCCTGAATCCATTTTTCTACACTTGGGTATAATGACTGTAGATAAATGTTGCTTTTATTCTGAAAGCAAACAAAGGATTCTCAGACGTAAAAGTCTCAACTCGGTTTGTCCTTGGTAAGCCTTTATTTTCTCCTGTCTAACCCTACTGAATAGACTCAAAGTTATTTGCCACAAGCTACATTTTTATGTAGCCTACTTTGACCAAATGGTCACAAGAATTATAGAACCGAAAGGATTTACTGCAGGGAATGAAATCCAGGAACCAAACCCAGGACCTCCGAATCACCTTTTACCAATTCCACCAAAGAGTGTAATTTTCATGCAACGATTTGTGGCAAAAGTCTCACAGCAACAATAATGCAAAAGCAGATCCCACGGTTAGTGTTGCATTTAACAAAGGTAACATTCTTTAACAGACTCGACATGCTTTGTTTTCTCTACACTGATCGTTTTACTAAAATTAAATATGCAAAGGAAAAAAATATCACATCATATAAAAATGGGGTTCATACTGACAATAGGAATCCCTACTTTGAAGATTGCTTCCAGTGTTGTAAGTCTAGATAACTTTAATGGTGACACTTTAACATCATACATTGATGCATTTGCCTAACTAACCTGTCTGAGTTGTACATAACATTAAACTTTTAGCCAGAGAGTTTGTTTTGCACACTTAAACCCACAGTCCTGTCTTGTTTTGTGTCCTATGTACGTCTAGTGGTACACAGTATACACAGGACCTCAGGTCATTGTGTTTTACAGGCACTAACCTGAAAGTGTCATGTGACAACACATTTCTCCAGTATATGAGAAAAATCAGTAAGGGAATCATACCCTTCAGTATATGCAATGTGCCATTTCATGAACATAAAACATACAGATGCTCCACACTGATTGTCCAGACAGTTTGACTCTGCAGTTTCTCTTCTGCTTGGAGTGAAAGCACAGTGCAGTTTTTCCTATGTCTTCATCTAGCAGCAGTGCACCACCACAACCAGGAAACCACTACCACTGTAAACATATGTTGTAATTTAGCTTAAATGTTATCTATAACTAGATTAGGTGTAGTTCAGGTGCTGGAGAAGTGGTGATTGTATAATAATTGCAGAGGTTTTTTAACATAACCTCATCTTTCACACTGAAACAGCTTTAACTAATACCCAAATAGCAACTAATATGAGATGAAACTGGAATGACCGCTCAAAACACTACAGCTGAGTTAAATTGATACATGGAGCCATAAGTGCTAGTGCAAGTGCTACTGTTCCATTTCTATTGTTTTATCTGTCAAATTCTGTGACACTAACATCACAGAGCAGAGTATAAATCCAGAATGCCTGCATTTTTTTTTTTTTTTTAACAGATATTTTCTTCATCACAGTGAGAAGTATTGCAGATAACTGACATACAAATATGTATAAAATGTAATGGAATCACTGTATTATACCATCAATATCATAGACAGTGTATAGATAGTGGTAGTATTGCATTAATTCACTAACTAATGCAGTACTAGGCTAATATTAATGCAATGTTGGGCTTAACTGATGACTATGGAGATGACAAAATGAAACATAGATCTGCTGTTTCTCCACCTGTTTGCATCTGTACTAAACATAGGCAGACTATGACTGAAACAAACACTTGCAATGCATTTTATTTTTCAAATTTGCTTGACATTAAACAAAAAAAAAAAAACTGGAACATGTGTACAAGACGAAAAAAAGTCTGAAATACTTAATTCCAGGCACAGCAGTCGACTGTCCATGAAATGGGAACAAAAGTTAGCAGCCTGTGCTCATGCAAGTTTACAAAACAGAGTAAATCTGTATACGATGGCAGATGTTTGAAACTGTCCATATTGATAACGTACTGCAGTGTTTCTTTAGTGCTCTGGTGCTTATCAGACAGTTGGTAAGACTGACACATTGACTGTTTTACAGACTGGCACACCGTAAAATAGTCAACATTTATTAACCAAGGACTCGATGAGGACTCAAGCCCGTGAACTGGCAAATGGCGTGTTGTTAAAGCAATCTGCCATTTTTGTTTTCCAGCATTTTGTGTTTCATGATTTAGCTGAAATATGTGGCCCTTCTCATACTTCAGCGAAGTCACTGTGGAGGGAAATATTGTCCATCCCTGTTCTATACATTTCAGAGTCTCTCATACTTGTCCTGTTACAAGCTTAGTGTTAAATCTGTACATTGCAACATGCAAAGCATACCACAGCCTCTCAACTGTTTTATATCCAACACATAAGCAGATCTGGTGGAAGTCTGCAACCTGGTGTTGCTTGGTACATCAGGCTTAGCTGGTCCACATCAGGCTCAGCTGGTCCACATCAGGACATCAGGCCGCTCATTCATTTGGCCTTTTGTAGACATATGGCAGAGGTCTCTCAATTAACACCTTGGTGAGGCAACCCCTCTGTCCACATGATCAAAGCTCTGGCCTGGGCTGCAGAGATGTGTCAGCCCTGGTCACAGCCTCCCTGTGATTATGACTCCCATCCCTCTGGTGTTTGTTTAGAGAAAATAACTTCCACTCGGCTGCGCTGTCTGAACAGGTTGCACGTCAAATGTGGCCTTGCTTTTCTTGCGGCTTTACAGTTCTTGTGGAATCCTTGCTGTGGTGTTTTCTCTGTAATTTAATGCAGAGGTGGTGCTGAAGGGTAATTTTAGTTTTTGGTTGAACATCTGTTCATGATCTGTTCTGATTTTTGCTCTCTTGCAAATTTGAGTGTTAAAATACAACTTCCCTGCTGCTTTAATGAGGAACTGCTACATTTATGCTCTTTTCTGTGTGAGATCCACTGCTGTTTTTCCTTGTTTTTTTGGTGGTCTTGGTGTTATTGTGGAGGTGAAAGCAGCTATTACAGCTGCTTATGTCTTATAGTGTAAGGCAAAGACCTACATGAGCCTCTGGCACTGCCCTGTTATTACAAGATCAAATCCACTTTGAACACTAAAACCACTGAAACCAAACAATTAGAGTTCCTCTGTACAAATATACCCCACGTTGAGAAGTGTGCATATTTGATGAGAGCTAAACAGATAATAAATTAGACAATCCAGGGCTTTAGATTACCTTAATTTGGGCACATCAGATGCTGGAATCGGCGGAGGGGGTGGGTGCGGGATTAGATTTTTCAACAGTAATTCCTGTTTTCTCAGACTATTTCAGATATATTCAAGAGTATGAAGGCATGGATTCCACAAGTCTAATTTCCAGAAGTATTGATCAGCATATGGCCAGCTGATTTTAATTCCAAAATCACAGGACTGCATGCAGGCAGATAATTCATATGTCATATGTTTCACTGCGTTTGTTATGTGAGCGGCCTGAACTTATAGGTCGCCCACGAGGCATGGTTGTTGAGAGAAAACCTTTGGCGTACAACGTACGAGTCAATCTCCAAGCTCTCATCACCTCTCATTGGCCGAAACGGGTGATTTAGACCAATCAAACGGCGCAAATATGTCATACCTGCTGCCAGACAATAGTCTGGTCTTGTCTGTCTTTATGTTTTGTGTGTCACTTCCTGTTTTATTTTGTTAAGTTTTCCCTCATGTGTCTTGTCTGTCGTCTTTACTTCCTGTTCCCCGCTCATCCTGACCTCTGACCTGGTTACCTGTCTCCGCCCTAATTTGCTCCACCTGTGTCTAGTTGTCTTCCCTCCCTTTTGTGTATTTAAACCCTGTCTTTTCCCCTTGTCCAGTCGCCAGTTTGTAACTCCAGTAGTTCAGACCAGCGTACTTGACCTCGTTTGTTCGTTTGCTTGCCTGTTTTTTGACCTGTTTTGGATTCCTCGGTTTTTCGTCTTCTGCCTGATCCCTGTCGGTTTTTGTCTGCCTCATCTGATCTGGTTTTGACCTTCTCGCCCTGACTACCGGTACGTGAGTTTGCCTAGTCCTTATGTCCTGTTGCTCGATGTTAGCCTGCCTGTGTATGACCTGTTTCCGTCCCTGACCTCCCTTTGCTTTTCCCCAGTCGGGGAAAAGACTCCTAAACACCGCTCGGGGAGACGGGCTGCTGCCCTCGATCCGGAGGACGAATCTGAGGAGAAAATCCCCAACCATTATCCTCAAGATTCTGTCACTCATTATATTTTTTCACCTGTGTGTGAACAATAAACCTTTTGGAACTAACTTTTGTTGTCGGAGTTCTGCATTTGGATTCTGGGTTTGTGCTAACGTTATCACAAAATATGACTTCTGCGGGAAGCATGAATACTTGTGCTTTCCTGTTCGGTACATATGTGTTGTTGTTGTCAATGTTTTCTCTGTCGTTATGAACAAGCCTTGTATATTATAACCGATGTGTTTTACGGGAGGAAAAAAGCAGGGGCGAGTGAGTCAATACTTTCGTTTACACTCTGCTCTGGCCTTTTTTTTATTTTTAATTTGGGGACACTAATTTGGGGGACATTTAATTTGGGCACACCGTTAGTCGGCCCAGCCAAGGTGTAATCTAAAGGCCTGCAATCTTAGCAAAATGTAAATTGAGCACAACAGGTTCCAACAGATAACTTGTTATAGTTATAAAAACAGAACATGAAAGTCACATTTCAGGGAATCCTTCTTAAAGATTTAGAGTAGCTGGCAGGCCTGCACCACACTGTTTGTAAATTTGCTCGGAAGTCATTAAAGCAGTGATCAAAGCTCTGGCAGAGCTGTGCAAAACAGTGTCAAATCAGTGCTGGGTAGATTTGGAGATTTACCACAGTCTGAGTGGCCTGAGATGGACTGTGACACATTTGAGTGAGTTGGATTTATTATTACTGATCACTGTGTGAACAGTTAGTGTGTAACATTTCATGTGGGCAAAGTCTTATCTAAATCATCCACTACCGTCATGTTGACTCCACCTCAGGAAATGTGGGAAATGACTGATGAGTTGACATTCCATTGTTAATATCACTTTGGTCTTCAGGCAGTTGTAAATAATCTGTTTATGCTATGTATAAAATAACAGGTTAATGGAAATAAGGCCAAAAACACTATAATGACTGTAGTAGTTGGCTACAGTCCTAGTCTTCTATATTGGTGGAGGCTAGACCTCAGTTATTTATTGACTCCAATTAAAAGTAGTGAGCATTACCACTGCAAAGCTCACTGATCCTTCCAAGAAACAGTCTTTTCTCCAGGCTCGATGGATAGATAGATAGATGGATAGATATACAGCAGTTTGTACTAGACAATATATTATTGATATCATAATTAAAGAAATATACATTAATAATTGTGCAAAAGTTGTAGTGTGTAATTATTTCGTGGTTATAAGGAAGAATTGAACAGTCTGATGGCCACGGGCAGGAATGATTTCCTGTGTGGTTCAGTGGTGCATTTGGGTGGAATCAGTCTCTCACTGAACATCCTCCTGTGACTGACCAGTACGTCATGGAGTGGGTGAGTGGAATTGTCCAGTATTGTCTTGATCTTGGACAACATTGGCCCCTGACATCATCGTTAGAGGCCAACAGTGTTACTGACTTTACGGATCAGCTTGTCAAGGCTGTCGGCATCAGCAACCCTCAGCCTGCTATCCCTGCATGCAACAGCGTAGAGGATGGCACTGGCCACAACAGACTCACAGAAGATCCTGAGCATTGTCCGGCAGATGTTGAATGACCTCAGCTGCCTCAGGAAGTAGAGACGGCTCTGGCCTTCTTGTAGAGTGATGATGAGTTTTTGCCCAGTCCAGTTTGTCAATCTGTGTAAGACTGTTTCCACCCATTTTTTGAATGGAACTATAATAATAAAGAAGTCTTGTCAACAGAGGGTGTTGCATAATGTGCAGCCATCACTGGTGTCACACTTCTAACTCCTGGGTTTTTTGCTAGAACCAAAAAAATATGTTTTTGTCTCAAAACAAATGCTCTGAACATTTTAAAATTGGTTACATAAACCTTTTCTATGTTGGAAATTAGTATGATTGGGGTTTTAAAAACCAAACTACATTTATTTCAGGTTACCTACTCGCATGGCTGCTTGCATTTTAACAACATTTTGAGCTAAATTTCACGACTGGTAGACTCTTAATATACAGTCCTTGTGTTGTAAAATTCCAAACATTATCAGCCTTTTTTAATGCCTTTTATTTAGTGTTTTAAAGACCTCATTGTTGAATTCCTCAGGTTTTGCTGATAGCCCATTGATAACCACTTCCCTTTGTGGCTTGAGGGGATAAAGTAAAGTCAGTGACATTAAAATAAAAATAAGGGCTTTCAAAATTAATGATGAAGATAAGATGGAAGATGGTAAATAGCACGTTGGCCCTCTGGATGGAAATAGGAGTACAAAAAAATCCAAGACGGAACAGTCGACCAACATAAAGTATTATACACACTCTGTAGGAAGGAGTTTTCTTTTCACCAAAGCACTTCCATCTCAAAATACCACATTAATGCAAAGCATACGTTAGTCAGGGATTCTGCTAGCACTTTGGCTAACGCATTGCCCAGCTTGCGACAAACATGTTAAGTGCATATATAGGCATATTCCCTTCTTTTTTGAGTCTGTTTGCTCTCACAAAATTAATCCATAGCAACCCTGTGATTAAGCTGATTAAAATTCTTAATTGTTTGACAGCATTAACAAAAATATAAAATGAAAAAGTCACATTTTTGTTGGTTAGGCGGTACTTGGAGAAGTCCACTACTACTTTGAGTTTCTTCAAGTGTTTTAATGTGAACTGCATCCTTGTGACCTGAATAAGCTTCTCTGTCTGTGAGAACCTGGCTGTGTTGATGCAGAATTGTTAAGTGGTTCAGTGCTGCATGCTTCAGCTTGTGTGGCTTCAGCTGTTTGTTGAGGCCTACCTGAGTCAATGACTGAATGAAGGTTCTCTGTGTGGTGGGATTAACCCTAGCTAAACCTTAAAGTGTGTCTCTGAGATACTTTGTTTCCTGGTATGTTAATCCCTTTCTTCCATTCATGCCTCTTTTGTGTTTTCTATCAGCAATGATCAAGAGTCAACCTTGGCTTTAAAAGACAGTCATGGATTTAGGAATAATCCTGAATAACTCTGATGAAGTGTTTGGAGAATAGAAAGATGTATTTAATCCTTCTTTATTGTGATATTTTTATTGTGCTGTTCTACAAAATGGATACCAGTAGTCCCAGGACTTCCCCATGTTTGGATATATAACCTGTGAACTTCATGGATCTAAAATGGTGCAGATAGATAAGTGAATCCTTCAACACAGTGTGTATATGCACTGGCTCTATGATTCTATATGTAGCGAGGAAGTGTCCACTGGTACAAGCAGGTTGTTATTCTCTTCAAAGTCCTTGAATGAATGACGAGTTGACTGAAAACCGAAGGAGTGAAAAATCCCTCCTGTTTCACGAACGTTTAGCAGGACAAGACAGGTGCAAATGGAATTTAGGCCCCAATTGATACTGTAATAATCCCTCAGCAATGTAGGCATGCACAGACTTTGCCTGTCAAGTTGAAACACTCCTGAAGAAGACAGCCTTTGCGGGCTGCCTGAATTTAAGCCAGAATTGCACCCTTATCAGGGCAGCCAAGCAGCCATAAACACCTGGCAGGAAACTTTGTTTACCAAAAGATCTATACTGTGCCTAGAAAGCTGACATGCTAATTGTCCGAAGTAGAATGTACCTTCTCTTATAATAATGCATGGGGCTGTGTAACTTTAAGGCAACTTCAAGGTAACTTTAATCTTTGTTTACATGGCCCCATATATCTGCACCATGAAGAATGTGCCAACCTGTACGTGGCAGTGTGGTGAGACAGTCGAGTACCATTAACCAATCAGAATCCTGAAAAGAATCACAACAAAACTTCTGTTATGAACCAACAGTCACAAATGTGATGCAAATGTATTTCCGTTGAAAACTGTGATGTCCGTCTGAGATCTCCGTTTCCCTCTGCGTGTAAAACGCTAATGTGAAAACAGAGATTTGCCGAAATCTCCACTTTGACCGAAATTTTTAAAAACCATCGTTTTCAGTGGCCATTATTGTCATATAAATGATGGGTACAAACAGCAGAGAAATGCAAAGAAAAATATTCATTTTGCCAGATACTTGGCTACGTGTAAATGGAGCCCAAGTCTGTGGCTTCAGATACCAGTGAGACATGGGTACAGTATATAAAATCTGATTGGTGAAGTTGAAAAGGTCTTAGATGCTGGACTGTCAGCAACAATTGATAATACTTAGACGGGATTTTACAGCTCTGATAATTAAGTTATCATGGTGGTGAATATTTCATCTTCTGTAACAATTACATAGACATACAGCGTTCAGTTACTCAAAGAATGTGTCCTTGAACGTGGTGATGGTCCAAATCCTGTTTTCTTCTTTCTTTTCTGTTCACACAGGGCTGTGTTGCATTAAAAGTAGAGTCAAGGTGAACATCCTGCTGGAGGACCTTGTGTTGTTTTGCTGCATGTCTAAATTTGTGTATGGCACTACAAAGAACAACAACAAACTATAACTTGTTCAACAGTTAATGAACAACTGCAATAAAAGAAAAGTAACTGAAGAACTGTTATCTTCATTTAAGTCACATATAAACATGAGCACCCTGCAGGTCTCACCTTGACCTTGACTATGACTGAAAAACAAACTTTTGAACGACAGAATGTAAACAGAGCAGTGTCATTATTTTATAGAGACATGGAGAATAATGTTATCAGCCACAGTAACCACAGTTCTGAGTGTGTTTGAATCTGCCTCAAATGAAAATAGCAGCTGGGGCAAAGATGCCCAACAAAACACGGCCTTATATTCCTTTATTCTAGGTGAGATGGAAATGCAAAGCACTACTGAAGGTCCTCCACTTAAAAAATATAGTGTACCATATAAAATAGGTCACATCCTGTCTCCAAAATGGGCATTGTCACATGGATTGAGAACATTGTCTGGATGAAACAATCAAGTTCTTTACGAATATCTATCATTATTTTATCAAAATTATCCTTTGCTTTATTTTTCTGCTTTTTTTTCCACTTCTGGATGAGTTTATTTCCATATTTTTGAATGTGATGTTGAAATGGAGGCCAAGTCTATTTTGTCCCGATATATATGTCTGCCAAATGTAATTTTAGCATCAGAATTTTCAGGAAATGTGTTATTTACATAGGTGACTTTGGGTCGAAAGAATCGGGATAAATGGGAGATAATCCACCGCCTCTCTCTTAACAGGGTGGGACAGTGGAGGAACAATGTGACACTGAAATGGCAAATTCCTCTCCCTTCAACTGTTCCTTTGAAAAGGCAGTTTCAGTCATATTAATTATGCAATACTAGGACCAACAACCTTCCTTATTGTTATTTTTAAAACTCTCATACAGAAAGTTAATGTTAATTTAAATAATGACATTACCTTCACTTTATGTATGAAGCATCCATCTATATCATAATACTGGAAGGGCTTGGATTGTGTGTGTGTGTGTGTGCGCATCTGCAGGATTCTGACATTTTCAGATGTTTTTATGTGGCCAATTTGGTACCTACAGTTGAAGAATAGTCCCGTCTCCTCATTAAATGTCTCGGCAAGTTGATAGGACCAATATTTTCAGAGATATTAGTCATTTTGGAATACAGTTGCCTTACAATCATGGGTGCAAAGCTGCATGACGGGAAATGAAGTTCAAAACAGGAACGCCGCATTTACTCCTGGCTTCGTCATGTGTAGTGTAGTTGAAGTTTTGGTGTTTAATGACCAGCCAGGTTTCTTCTCAAACTGCACGTTTATTGTAAAACATGCTGCAGCTTACAGAACACAAACAGGTAACTGGCACTCCACATCTAGAAAGTGCAAAGTTTTTTTTTGTTTTTTTTTTGTTTTTTAGTCAACACAATCTAAAGCGACTTCCTGTTTCGACAGACAGGGGGTGGGCGCAAACCCCCACAGTTTAAAAAAATCCTGAAGGAAACCCTGAGAGAGATAGGTAAGGTATATCCCGTTACTTAAGGAGAACTCCCGCCACCCTGGTCCTACAAACTATCCACCCCCCACCCCTGTCCGTGCATTTCGTGTGTACCTCACTATTTCACTCTGCAGGCTTGCATGGGTATTAATACTGTATATTACTTGCTGTTTACATTTTAAAGAATGACTTACTAAACAATTTTTATGTCACTACTTATAAAATATAGACTAATATCTTTTCCCAAAAGTCAACTCTCCCCAGCATATAAACTACCACATCTAGAACCTGTGGTTCCCCACGGGTTACATACTAGTTAATACGTAGTTCTCAATATTACTCTAGTTATGAATGGGTGTGTAGCCCTTGAACAGACTTTAGATGTCGTCATTTTGCAGGTGGATGCTGTACAACCAGGAGCCACAACAATGACTGTTAAATGTTGCATTGGTGCCAGTTGATCAGCCAGCATCTACCAGAAAGATATTTTGGGTGGATTATCATGTTGTGAAAACTATTGTGCACTTTTACATAGGTCTGTGCACTATGGCCAAAAATGTGATCAATGTAATCTGTTTCCTGTCATGGTGAAGATCATATTATTGCTGCATCCCAGGTTGAAGGCTGATTTTTGGTCAAGTAAAAATCGATTTCATTTATCTTGTGCAACCACATGAACCAGAAATGTGGGGGGTTAATTTTCAAATCGCTTAACCTGCACAGGTTATATTAGTCCTATGTGAACAGGGACTAAGTGGTTCAGATGAAAATGTAAACAAACCCTGTAGCCAAATAAACTTACTGCATTAACAGTAAGTGTTGTATGGCACAGTTCCACTTCTACTTTATGTCTCGCTGTGTGTGAGGCCGTTCACCCTAACAAACCCCATCATGTGTCCATACTGGCGTTGCCGTCAACAGCACAGACAGATCTGATGAGTTGATGCCACTGTTTACGGCTGAGAGAAGCCCAGAGCCTCAGCCTGTTGGCCACCAGGCTGCTCATGTTACAGCGTCCCTCACTGCCTGCCATTGTCAGGTTACGGTGTGTGTGTGTGTGTGTGTGTGTGTGCGCGCGTGTGTGTGTGCGTGTGCGCTGTCTGTGCCGCTGTGCTGCGATTGGCTCGTGCTGTGCTGTGTGAGACGGCGGTGGGTGACGTCTGCATGCTAATCCCTCATTTCTCAATGGGTTATTCTCTCTCCAGTCATAATGGGAATTGTGTGAGAGTTGCAGCAGAGGGAAGTGTGTGACAAGATAACTTTAACAACCTGAGTGACGGCGAGTAACATCTTTTTAATTTATTGTTGTTTTTACAGTGCCACGGAGCTGGCATGTGACTGTTACTGTGAATGAATTAGATCTGTTGTTGTCCTCGCATTTATATTTGATTCATAGTTAATGTGCACAGAATGCAGAATGTTGCACTCAGCTTCCCACGCAAAAGCTAATTGCAAACTTTGAGATGGCACAGTAAAAATGCGCTAATTGCTTAGAGTGCATGTCATGTAATAAAGGGTGTGTCATCTGTGAAGTTTTAATGCTACAACTGAGACATTAAGGTTCTGTTTGCAGTTTTAAAGTTTTCCATATTCAGTGTCAAACTGAACTGCTTCAACATCATTCTTATAACTGCTGGCTCTAAAACCAAGAGATGGTATAGAGTAGTTAGAACGTAAAATGGAGATTTGAGCTTTGTTGTGTCTACAGCTGCAGTTGAATTCAAGGCTGGCTCAGCTTTGATTTTCCTGGCTCTCAGTGGACAGCTGTACAGAAGTTGTAGCCGGGTCAGGTCAAGGGAACGTGCACATCTATGAGAAAGTTTCTCTTATCCTATTCTGTATGTACTCATTTGTTAGCTTATTACTGTGATGTATAGCTTGTATTAAAAATATTTGACTTGTTTTCTAGACACATTGGTCCTTACTAGGGGTGTAACGGTGCACTTGTTTGTACCGAACCATTTTGGTTTGGGGCCTTCAATACAATATAGAGGTGTACCAAACGAATACATGTAGGCTTTGTGAAGAATGCAAACATTGCAATCATTCCACCAGAGGGCGCTGCTCTAAATTACCATACTGACCAAATACCACGAAGAAGAGTAAGGTTTTTTGTGATGGAGAAGAAGATGACAATAATAACAAACATGGTGATGACAGAGGAGGTTTTACTAATGTGAATACTAATGTTAATATTGAGAAGGATAGCTGGAAGTAGAAGGGCTGCACTCTGCATCTGGCTTGGGCCGGGCTCCGCTGCGTAATGCTTTAGCCAGGCTCCGCATCCAGCTCCAACCAATGACGATAGAATTTGTAAGTCAGTCGTCTTGCAAAGCTCTAATATAAACGCGAGTTGTCTGGAAATGTCATTTGAAAATGACAAATAAGCCATAACACAGTACATGCTCGTACCGAACCGTGAGGGGCGTACCGTTCTGTATGACATGTACTGTTTTACCCCTAGCCAGTACAAAGATTCCCTGTCAGTTATGTCAATGGAGAGAGACAAATTGACAAAACAAGGGTGGTGTGCCAGCATTGTTTCGTGAAGACTGGTCATATTAAAAAATTTTTTTTGTGAAATTGGTCTCCTTCACTGTACCGAAAATATATCGAACCGAAAGTTTTCTGTGCCATTACACCCCTAGTCCTTACATCATAACACGATCAAGAATTGAAACCACGTCACTATGCTCATTGTAACAGTGTTACTTTAAGTCTGTGTCAACAAGTCCAAAAGTTTCCAATATCTTGTCCTAAATTTTGACATCAGCATAGCCTAATATGTTATTTAACACATCACAGACAAATTTCCTGTGGGAACCACATGTTAAAGGTCTGGGAGACTTTCGTCACCAATTTTTTATCAAATCTGTCAAACCTCAGTCATATACTCAGTATCACAAATCCGTAAGTCTTTCTGTGATTACTCACCTGAATCTCTTCCCTCACGGTGAACAATTTCAAAGTGTACTCCACCATAAACAAACCATGTATTTACAAAAGAGCTGGTAGGTAACTCGGGGATCTTCGGAATGTTGTCGTGATGTGCATTCTGGGAAGCGGAAGTTCACGCAGCCGCCTGGCAGCAGCAGCGGCAGTGCACCCATATGATATTGTATGGCTGCAACAAACACGGTGCGGAAATGGCTGGAGTTAAGTGGAGCTCCTGCTGTTTCTGCATCGTGTCTGTTGCAGCTGCCACTGCCAGGCGGCTGCGTGAACCTCCACTTTCCACTTTCCCACTTTCTGCATGATAATGGCTCTTAAAGTTGATGGCTTTATTTGAGACCCTTAAAAATGTATTGCATATGTAGTTGACACAAGGGATAGGCCCTTGTGTTAACTACTAAAATTGCTGTTGACTAATTTTCATGGTAGATCGACTAATCGCGGCAGCTCTAGTCACTATATTTTTCAAGGCTAAGATGATATCTTAAAATTTTTATATCTTCAAAGTCCAAGGATATTTACTTTACAATAGTCAGTCTTACATAAAGTTGGGTATTTATATCCTACTCATTTATTATTCCTGCAGGCAAAACTATTAAGACTTTAATTTAGTAAATTTTTACACAGCTCAGCTTCTATATAAAGTCAATAAAAATGAACTACCGCCAAACATCCAAAATGTATTTGCCCGAAGAGAGGGGGGCTATAACCTGTGGGGATTTGGGAATTTCGAAGTCCAGGCAGCAAGGACAACCAGGAAAAGTTTGTGTGTATCGGTCTGTGGGGTTGGGCGTAGACCTCAGGCAGTGTCAAAATAAATTCAAATAAATAAATTCAAAATAATGTACAAAGAAATGGATTTGTCACAATATATTGCTCAAGGAAGGGTGTGATCGTTACTTGGATTGTCAGGTTGTTATATGGTATTGTAGTGTGTGTGTGTGTGTGTGTGTGTGTGTATGTATTTATATATGGGTGTGCGGATGTGGGTCGGTGTACAGATGTAGACAGAATTTGATGTGTATGTGGTTGTAGGTATATGGGTGTGCAGGTTTGTAGGGGTATGTATATATGTTTATGGATAATCACAATCTTATGTTGCATATTATGTGATTAGGCACTAACAGTCTGAGGACTGGAACAGGGGCATAGGACTGGATAAGCAGTGACTTCTTTCCTGCTCCCTTTCAGGCACTACAGTTGTTCCATTTTCTGTTTTTTTTTGTCTTGTGTTTTTTTTTTTCCTATGTTTTGTGTTATGTTTGTGTCTGAAATAAACTAAACTAAATAGTCAGGTTTCCAAATGGACCTGAGTTTTCAGAAAATCAGCAAAAGAAGATACACATTTATGTGCCTTTCCACTTATTTATTTCTACCTGTGATGGAAACGCTACAATTGCCATCTCCCCAAAACACTTTTTGTATTTCAGGATAATTTTCTGCATTTTCAAATAGGTCTTTGTATGTAGATATTGAAAATGTGAACCAACAGTCGCCTACTGCAACTGTGACAATGTTTCTTTTTTTTTTTTTTTTTTTTTTTTTTATTTAGTGCTTGACAAAATATTGTGACGGGGTAACAAAGACAAACAAACAAAAGAGAATTCATAAGACATAGACATTAAGCAAAACAAAGATGGGTGCAAACAAAGGGCTATTTACAGGTGCGTTTGTTTGCATGCCTGTATGTGTGTGTGTTTGTGTGTATGTATGTGTGTGTGTGTGTGTGTATGTGTGTGTGAGAGAGAGAGAAGGTAGTTTATTTTTGGGAAGATGGACAAGATTGATTGTTGCTTTTCGGCTGATGAGGGATAATGGGAGGGTCATCCAATGCAAGAGGTTGTCAGTGATTGATTTTAAAAAGAGGTGTGTAGTTGAGATTGAACAGCTCTGACAGTCTGGGGGAGATGTTAATGCCCAAGTAAGTGATGTGACTTGTGCATGGGGTATTGGGGTATGGACTGCTGCATCCCAGCTACTTTTCTGTAAAGGTAGGATTGTGGATTTGTGAAAGTAGATGGAGTAATCTGAGATATTTGAAAATATTTTTATTAATTTGATAGTTTCTGTTAAGGATGTATGTGCGTTTTGCAAATAAAGTAATATGTCGTCTGCGTATAAGCTGATTTTATGGTGTAAAGTGGGTGTCTATATTCCTGTAATGTTCAGATGTTGATGAATTGCTGCGGTAAGTGGTTCAATGAATATGGTGAAAAGGGCCGGAGAGAGTCGACATCCTTGCCGGAACTAGAGAATATTAATTAAAATGCAGTAAAAAGGTAAACTTTTCTTTAAAACATTGAATCCAAAGGATTCCAAAATAATTTTACACACTAAAGATTTGTGTCTGTGTTCTCACAAAAGAAAAGCGATGCAATAACTGTGAAATATTTTATTACAAAAGGTTGATAAATTAACAGACTTCTGAAACAAAGTTCTATTCCTTAAATGGGGTGGGGGGGTTGGAACAGTGAACTGCGATCTGCTGGCTCTGTCTTCCCTGATATTCCCAATAAATCTTTAAAATGTGTATGGTAGACAGGGAATGTGGACCGATGAGACCAAATTATTAATTCTTTGACCCCATCTATGAAAAAAGTTCCTTACCACCCATTTTGAACAGAAAACTGCAACAGAATGGTCTTCTTCTGCACCTTATATTACAATCAGGGAAAATGTAGCCTACAGCGCCTCCTTCTGATGACACTGCACAGTTTACTGATGGGCTTTATGCACAGCCTCACTACTTCGTGAACTTTAGGTGCCTCCTTTATTTATTGTCTTTCATTATTGGACACACTGATTCATCCAGGTGTGTCTGCGACTTCTTGTTGCGACTACCGTGGTCAGACACACATGGATTAATCAGTGTGTCCAAAAATGAAAGACAGGAAATAAAGGAGCCACCTGAAGTTCAGGAAGTAGTGGGGCTGTGCATAGAGTCCATTGCTTAAAAGCAAAAGATTAAAATGTACCCAAGTCAAAATTTGATGTGTCAATCAGAAGTTCATCCTGAGGCTACCAGACATTACCAAACTCTGACCCACAGTCAGCCTGGTGTTTATACCGGTCGTGTTTAATCAGATTAGAGTGTAATTGCTGCTGTTGACTCTGGAAGACTCTTTACTTTAGGACATGATTATCTGGATGCTTGAGGAAATGATTCTGATGTCACACATCTAGGGCAGTAAACCCAAGCTGTTGTGTGTGATGAAAACATCAGTTCATATACGTCATAATGAGCAGAAGTGTCACCACTGCTGATTACCATCTGATACTGGGGAAATATGGCTCCCAGTTTTTGGGTTAATATGCAAGATTAACCTTTATATTGTGCCAAGAGCTTGCTATTATTGCAAACTATTTATCTGTAGTTTCAGAAGATAAACACACAACCATTTGAATATCTAATCCCCTTGACATCCTGGAATTGCTGTTCAGAGTTGATTCTGCAAAAGAACAGAAGAGGTACTGAAGAAATCAGGAATATTTGTAAGGATGAGAAAATTTGACCTTCTAGTCTTCTACGTGTGTGTGTGTATGTAGGACTTTTCAGATTCCCCAGATGTCATGGGGGCGTGGGCTGTCTGCTGAAGAACGCTGATTGGTGGAACACAGATGTAGATCTGTACTTACATTCATCCCCTACAGCCAGTGTGCAGCTGCATACCTGTTT
>NC_043965.1:53662129-53677129 GCF_902148855.1 Sphaeramia orbicularis | reverse complement strand
GTGTGTGTGTGTGTGTGTGTGCGGGTGAGTGGGTGGGTGTGGGTGGGGGGCGGTACTGATTTTTAAACTGATATGTAAAGCACTTTGTGCTACAGTTTTTAATGTATGAAAAGTGCTATATAAATAAAGATTATTATTATTATTATTATTATTATTATTATGAATTATGCAAATTCCGATCAATAATGAATCGGCTGCGTCCGGTGCGTTTTGAATCTAATCAGTAATCGGTCGGATGTTACCGAGCGGTTTCCTGCAGGATTCTTCAAATATAATAAAAACGACGCAAAATACTGAAAAACGGCCAAATTCTGTGGCACTTTTAAGGCTTATTAGCCCCTTAACTGTCTGGCACTTAAAGAGTTAAAATATAGCAGCAACAAAATCAGGTCTGGCTGAATAAGAAGCAGCAGAGATTTGGATGAGTGACAGTAAATGTAGCACAGATAAGGGTATCCAGTATCTGATTAGCTAGGGGTGTGCGATATGACGATATTAGATTGTGAAGGATTACAACATATCGATGATCTGACAAAGCAGAGAGATTGTGGAACGGGGGGTGGGGGGTGGGGGGGGTATACGGGGGTGAGATCCTGCGATCCTGTGGTCTGCATGAACTATGCTTGGGTCTGAATTCTTCAATAATTCAACTCCACAGGTCCACCTTCAACCCTATTTCTTAGTAATGCCATGAGACCGGTCATTTTGAGCGCTGGCCCTTTAAACCCAAATGAACCACTTCACGCCCCACCCCGTCCAGGCTGTTGACCGTGCTTTCTGTCCCGTTCAGCCACTTGTGTTCCTTTATGCAACCAATAACTCAACATTTTAGGTAAAATTTGGACATATTTTCAGTTTTTACTACAACAGCTGCTGCTGACAAATAATTATGTCGTACTCTGAGAAATGTTCGTAGGAAGTCTTTACCTTATATGTGCAAATGTTGTGATGTAACTAGTTATAAAACATAAATTACGCTAGACCTGAAACAGGTTGTAGAAATCCACTCAATTTTTGCTGGAATGAATATAAAGATAGCTTTGCAGCATGTTGAGTGTTCAAATTCAAACTTTTTGAGTTATAAGGGCCCAAATACACAAATAAATGAATCAAAGACTAATAAAAGTAGGTATAGCAAAATATGACCCCTTTGAGTCATTGTCTAGACCCCTCTTGATAAAACATTTGTGTAACAATTCCATTCCCAAAAGTAACGTTTTAAAAATTCCCAGAATCCCCTGAGAGTTAATCCCTTTGTTTTGGTGGAAATGGGGATCCATAATGCCACAGTGTTTCCACTGGAATGTTACAGCCATTGTGAGCTGAGTTGACTCCCACTGGGAAGACAGCACCTCCCATCTTCACCCCCTCAGTGCTGCACTGCCAACAATACAATGTGTTGCATTATACCTATGAAGGCATGCTACTGTTTTCATAGCCTATGACCCTGTGACCATGAGCAGAGCCCAGAATAATGAAAAGGATGACGCGGAAGTCATTACTTAGGCTCATAGTTATTATAACTTCCTCAGCAACAAGGCCTGGGATTCCTTGTTCTTGTTTTTCAACACTGAACATTTCTAAGAAAGCTTCATGTGCAAATGAACTGGGATAGTTTCATTTTAATGTAATCTGTAATCCCCAATGGTGTGACACATGAAATGAAGTTTACTCTCATTTATAAAAGTTTTCATTTGATTTGAGGAACATTAAAGGTATAATATGTAAAATATTAGCCTTTAAACATCAAAAAACAACTTTGCTTGTTATATACTTTGTAGACTTGCGAATTTTGATGATATCAAATGTCTCCAACAATGTTTGTATTCCGAGAAATGTATAATTACAATTTACATCTTGTTCTCTTAATTTGGTTGCCTGTGATCATTTGGCAAGCAAATGAAATGTCACAGAATTATCCTTTGTAACAGTAATACAGCAGTATATCTTAATAATTATTTTGTTTTATTTGAATGTCACGCTACAAATCGGTGGAGAGCTGATATTGTTCAATGTCAAGCTAGCTTACTTGGATGTGTGAACAGGGGTTTATGCAAACCCCAACCACCAAGATAATGTGTACGCTAATATAAAGTTAATGGCTAACTTATCATTGGATTTGTGCAATGTTAACTTAGGTTTTAATGTTATTCCCTCCGCCAGGAGGTATTGTGATCACTTTGCTTTGTGTGCGTGCGTGCGTGTTTGTTTGTTATCAAGATAACTCAAAAAGTTATGGATGGATTTTCATGAAATTTTCAGAAAATGTTGATACTGGCACAAGGAAGAAATGATTCAATTTTGGTATGTGTGTGTGGGGGGGGTGGGGGGCAGATCTCTCTTGGCGGAGGTCTGCGCTCTCCGAGTGCTTTTCTTGTTTGTCACTGTAATAAAATGAAATGACATAAGGTGACTAGGCCTATATGCTGCTAAATATAAATAAAATTTGGATGTGTTACCAATAGTATTTAAAATAACTCCTTTCACAGCATCATCAAACTACATCTTTGTCTGTTATCATTTTGAATGAGAGACCCCTAGAGGTAGAATTACATATTGCATATTTAACAATAGAAATGGTGAATAGATATGGAAAGTTTGATTCATTTTTATTAATGATTAATGGGGAGGGTATTTTTCATTGAATTGCTTAAAAAATAGTGTTACTATGATCTGTGTCACTTGGGTGGTAGTTAGAAGTGTGATGGAGTCTGTTTTGTGTTGGGAGCTCATCATTTGTTGATGTTGGCTAACTGAGCTGATTTCTAAGCTGATGACTGTCTGTGTCTGACATCCATGATAACAGCCTGTTCCTTGATTTCTAAGTTGACAACTAAGATCCCTTCTCTCTGAAAAATCTTATCAGCCATGACTTCTTTGATCCCTCTTTTCTGTTCCTCTAAAGCATGTATAAATCTATTGACACTTCAATACTATGAATGCTTGCTCAAATGAATATTGGTTTAGAAATGGTCTAAAATCAACAAATGACCGGATCCTAGCACAAAGCTCAAATTTTGCACATTCTTCTTTGTAAATGTTTGATGTTCAACTCTTCACCTTTGAAACTGTTCCATGTATTAAGTAAATGTTAAAAAATTTTTTGTTCAGCACCAAATCTGACTTTCTCTTTGGGTCATTTTCATCTTTTTGTTCACCCTTCTCTGCAAAACACCAATTTTTCTTGTTCAACAACTTTGTGAAGCTGTTGAAGTTTACTGTATGAGGTTCTTTGTTGTTATTCTTGTAGAGTGGAAACATTCTTAAGTGTCTTTCAGGCTGTCAGTAGTTTTCCTTGTTCTGTAAGTGTGGACAGGTTGTTCCTGAATCAGTCACTGTTGGACAAATTAGCACTTTTGTTTACAACCCATTCCCGTCCGTCACATATTTGTTTGTATTTCACATAATGGCAAATAAGATTTTAGGCTTGTTTAAATCACGTGTTCTATCTTTTGTGGTTCGTGATGTGAAGGTTGAATGTGGCATATCACCAGTCACATCCACTTGCTTTTCTTTTTGTCCTAATATCACTCTTTCAACCCCCCCCCCCCCCCCCCCCCGGGGCAGAAATTACACTTTCAAATGTGGGCCTGAAGTGTGGACAGCTCTGAGTGCTGTCATTGAGGAGAATGTGAAAGAATAAAGAGCACTGTGCCTCAGTGTACCTCATCAACACGGTCACCCCCCACAGTCCCCCCATCTTCCCTAAACACTTCTTTTTATCTCCCCTTTTTTCAGTGGAACAAATCATTTAGCTGCCATCTTAATGAGATTAGGCCTCTCTCTCTGCCCCCTTTACTTCCTCCCCTATCTTTCTTTATTTCACAGACTTGAGTCCATCCTTAGGTTTCTCTCTTTTGAGGGAGCTGCCTTTGGAAAAATACAAGTGGGGCATCTCATTGAAAAGGTTTTGAGCGAGAAAACTGAAATAAAAAGGGGTAAATGGAGCACTGTAGTCACTTTATTTGGATTCTTACGGAACTGCAATAATCTTGAAAAATCTTTACCTTTTTAAACCCTTGCTCTTCCTTTATATTTCTTTTTTCCAAATCATAAGTGCAATCCTGCAGGTTTTAATTTCACAAATATGATTACCTTATTCTTGGGTCTTACCAAGTGGCTGCCAGTGTTTTGTTTGAAATGCAGTGCTATTGACAGCCACTATATGCTGGCTTTAATAACAAAAAACTGTGACTTATTGACCATACAAATAGGAACCATACGAGGGCTGTTCAATAAGTTCATGGCCTCACCCAGAAATACTGGTTGTTATAATACAGGATGTTACATTCTTTCGTGATGGGATAGTGATGCTTGAACATCGATGGACCAAGTGCATTGCTGTAAATGGAGATTATGTTGAAAAATAAAATATAAATTATCAGTCTGTGTTGTTCTGTTCTGGGTGAGGCCATGAACTTATTGAACGGCCCTCGTACATGGGCTCTACACACAGCCCCACTACTTCCTGAACTTCAGGCAGCTCCTTTATTTCCTGTCTTTCATTATTGGACACACTGATTAATCCCGTTGTGCCTGACCACAGTAGTTACAGCAAGAAGGAGCAGGTACACCTGGATTAATCAATGTGTCCAATCATGTAAGACAGGAAATAAAGGAGCTGTCTTAAGTCCAGGAAGTAGTGGGGCTGTGCATATAGCCCATTCAGCAAGTTCACTATCCTGGTATCATAATCTGTTTATTCAGTTTGCTAGCTTACTAGCAACCTGCATTTAGTGACAGACTTTTTGCCTGAGTAACCTTATTTAATTAACGATCTTGACCATTTGAGTGGCCACAAAATATAATGAGTTTTTCCTTGAGTTCATTTCAATTCTTCAGAAATTGCAACAGGTAGACAGACCTTAAGCATACTACATACCCCACAAGAGCAAAGAAATTTCTTCTCACTCCCAGGGCTATGAGAACAAAATGACATCATTTTGTTCATTGCAGCCCAGTCTTGCCATTTGGGAGTTCTCACAGCTTGTTCTGGACACACCATCCAGCTAGAACTTTTTTTTTTTCCTGTGGAGTGTTTGGAGATCCATTGTGAGATTGGTCACAAATTTGAAATGTGTGTGGTTAATGCAGAACAGCAGAGGAACCTCCACCAACTGAGTTCTCATAAAGTAAGAAATGTCCCAGCCAGAATGAACTTTGTTGTTGTTCTTGCCACCTGGAGAAAATGAAACTAATTTCTCTGTTCTCACGGACTATGTAGCAAGCTTTTTACAGGCTAACTTTTTTCTCGTCTAGTCTTACTTGGTGTATTTAGTCTCACTGAAAAGTGGGCCATCACTCCTTTTTGTGAAATTATGTTGTCCAATTATAGTCACTTGTAGCTTTAAAAAACAATGGGACCAATGGCCCTGTATCTTACCGGCCAAATTAAAAGCTTTGGGAAATGTATCCCGATGCCATTTATTATCACCCAGCTATGTGTATTTATTCTATTACAGAAATAGCCCATGTTTTGGTCATATTCCAATCAGATCTGTAAAAAAATTCAAATTCCAACTTGATATCATTGATACTTACTGATTTATTGTATCAATCCACTTCCTATCTCTTATAATGGGAAAATTTTTCAAAATTGCACTAAATCCAGTATCAGATCTGGATCAAAATAATTGCAATACCTTGTGTTGACATCATCATAAAGAAGCTGTATACCAAGTTTGAAGTCAATCAGAACTGGAGTTTCGGAGAAGAAGACAATTGAAATTTTTTCCCCATAAAAGCCCTTGTTAAATTTTTCCAAAAGTTCCCGGATCCAGAAGAAGATCCTGATCAGCATGTGGACATTATGTTTTGGTCATCTCCCCATCAGGGCTTGACTGTCGAAATTTCAACTTGATATCATTTATATTTACTGAGTTATTGCATCGAATCACTTCATATCTCTTACAATGGGGAAATTTTTCAAAGTGGCACCAAATCCAGAATCAGATCCAGATCCAAATAATTTCACTAACTTGTGTTGACATCATCATAAAGAAGCTGTATACCAAGTTTGAAGTCAATTGGAATCGTAGTTTTGGAGAAGATGATGATTGAAATTTTTGTAACAGACGACGAACGACAGATGATGACAGACGCTGACGGACGCCGCATGATAACAATAGCTTACGGCCTGTCGGCCAGCAACCTAAAAAGGCGACAGCCAAAATTGGGTATAGCCATTTCTTTCATTCAGAATTGAGGTTATGGTGATGAAATGAGTAACTGCTTAAAACAAATATTAAGACATCACTTTACTGACAGTTTTAGGGTAAATCAGTTAAATTGCAGCTTAGCTCTGTAGCTTACTAAAATTCCTTTGTGCTGTAATACCACACGGGTGTAAACATTCATCCTTTTTCAGCTCAAGGCCAAACAAACTCTTAATCAGTTCGCTGTTGGTTCATCGTCTCAAGGTGTCATCAGCAAAGATAATAACCACCTCCTAGATTAGCATTAACTTCCTATCATGACAGTTGACACAGACGCCAGTTAATCAGGCCTAACCGCTCATGGCACCACATTAGTGAGTGTTTGTCCACTCCCCTCCGTCATTTCAAAATCAGACCAGCTGAGAGCACACAAAAGGCAACACAAAAGCCAGTGGCTGGGCTAGTGTCTGGGCCAGCGGGGTCTGATGGACCTCAACGATGGACATGAATACATTTTACATTACACTGAAACTGCATTGTTTTCTCTGAGACAGACACCACAGTAGAATTGATAATGAAGTAATCCCTGGCAATGCAAAGCTAGTGTTTTGATTGTATCACAGTGTCAAATTCATAGACTCATAGGCTATTCATAATAATATTCAAGGCCCAACACTGATGCTCAGCAACATCATTTGTTCTTACCTGGGCTTGGTTACATTGCCAAAATATCGTAAGAGGATCTTTTCACATAAAAATCCCATTTGATGATCTGAGTCATAGATTGTACGAGATTTGCTACCAAAGTTTACCTCGAGTTTTGTCTGGTTTCTGGAGACTTTGGGTGTGGGTGATGTGTTTTCCAAATGTTATGTGATCTTTTTTTTTTTTTTTTTTTTTTGCATCATGTTGTCAAAGTAAAAGATCAAAATGTCTACTGTCAGATGCAAACAGCAGCTTGATTTGTTGGTTATATCCACATCCTGTCAGTTATCTGTACTTGAATGTTCCACATTTACTGCTTCTTACCCTCATTACACATTGTATTTTGAGAATGGCTTGTGAAAGCAGCTGGGTATTGATCACAAACGGTTTAATGTTGATTGATAGAGCAATAAATGGAAGATGTCTTGTCTTTTGGTGGCTGCATCTCATCTTGAGGTTGAAAGCCCCAGAGAGAGGCAGGATTTGCTCTCTTCCACAGGATCTTTTGTTCCCAGGACTTAACCTCAGCACAGCTGGAACTGAGGTTAAAAACAGGCTCTTCAGGGAGTGCTGATTGATTTGTGAAAGAACTCAATAAAAACATGGTGCCTGTCGTTCTTTTTGGAATGAGCCAAGAGCCTGAGTTATGTCATTTCATTGTTTCAGTAAGGTGTGATTTCATGTAATATGGGTCAATTCAAGTTCAATGAAAACAGTCCATGTAGTGGTTGGAGCCTGTTTGAAAATCTGAAGCCTGCTTCATTTTGTGCAACAAAATATCCAAATTAAAGTATCACTAAAGTAGACCCTTCCTATCTTTCTTGTTGGTTTCCTATCTAAACTGGCTATAATGTGGGAAACGCTACATTTCAGCATCAAACCAGTTACCGGTTTCATCCCATCTTGTCACATTCTGCCACTTTATTAGCCTACTTTTCAATTCAATGGGAGATGGGCACTCTCAAGGCTATAGTGACTCATTACTCCCTCTAGTGATCACAATTTTCACAGTAACACATCAGGTGATGGGAGTGAATGAATTAGTCGATTTTAAAGGCTAATATAGTGATGAAAATCTGATGTTAAGATAAAACCAATAGCCAATGAATTAAACTGTGTCATCCCTGCCATTAACCCCCAAAAAGTCTCAAATTCATCACTGTGTATTTTAACTTTATCAGAAACCAGAAAACTATTCAATAGAACATGAGTCAAAGTAATGAATGCCTAAATAAGTAAATCAGAATTCAGTTCAAAATACTGAAGTAATAAATGTGAAACTGAATACCGAACTGACTGTATACAATCTAAGTGGTAGTGATTACCATTTGAGCTATTATTTCGTTGGCCACTATCTACACCATCTTCTGCTGGTACTGATAATTTGCAAAAGGGAATTCCTGTCAAATTGTGTCAGAAATGTCACAGGCCTGTTCTGTCATGATTAAAGTGGAACTATATAACATTTTTAACCTTAATTAAACAGCTTCAAAGTAATTGTGATGGTTAAATGGCTTGTTAGGGGGAGAATGGAAGCCCTCCCCCTTCCCACTAGGGTCTCTAGGGCTGAATATGCCACTTGCAAACGTCTCTGCCACCTTCCCAGTGGCCTAGTTCTCATCTCTTGTGAGAAATGGCACAGTTTACGGCACTACAACTAGTGATGTCCTGATCTGGATTTTTTTGCTTCTGATACGATTTTTTGTTTTTTTTTTTTTTTTTTTTTTTAGGATTGGTTTTGTCAATAACAATCCGATACTGACTTTTAAAATGAAATTTGATTTAAATTTGGAGTCATTATTTATAGGTTATTAAGCTATTGTTTTACTTGAGATTACAATTGGGCTTAATGTGGAACCTGAACTAAAACAAGTATGACACATTTGACGCTCAGTAACTTTAGTATAATTTTTGCACTTTCCAAATTCATTCTGTGGGCCAAATTAGAACCTTTGGCTGCGGGCCATTTGTTGCCACTGCTGTAGCGCCTCTATAGACAGGTCTGTCCAGGTATCTTATGGGGGTGTGTTCTGCGCCATATGTTACTGATGCGTGTATCAGCGGGTTATACTCACAGGTCAGGTTGGGGTGGGTCGAAAGAATGTCAGTTTATATGCAGGGCAGGTTGGGTCAGGTCAAATAAATCCACAAAAGCCCTGTGGGTTGAAAAAAAATCTGACTTGTGCATCACTACCGGATCATAAAGTGAAAGTAAAACTTATAGACTTACTAATTCCTCTAAGCCTCCCGCTGTTGTGCAGTTAATTTTCTTTTTCCCTACCTTCGGAAACATTAATTTGAGGGGGCAGGACATTTGGCCCCCCCCCCCCCCCCCCAAGAACCGGGCCTGGATTGCCCATCTTGTGACTAAGTCCAATCCGGTCTTCTACAAAATGCCAGATCAGCCGCTGATATGATCTTTAGATTGGATCTGGACATCCCCAACTATGACACTTACATGCCCACCAGCCAGGTGCCGCTGGCCATCTGTAAACACAAGCCAGCCACGCCTTCATTTCACAGGCAGAGAAAAGTAAGAGGCGGCCATTGTCAGAGGATGCTAGGAAGAAGAAATGAGTGTGACCAAAACAGGAAACAAGACAACAGTCTGCCTAGGTCCAGCTTTTGCAGAATTGAGAGAGCTGAAAGAAAAAGAAGTATCTAAACAGATGCGGACATGGCGTTGTTGGTGCACTTGTATCACTAAGATAAATTCTCTATATTCTATGTATTTCAGTGGATTTGTACATTAATATTGGTTGTAATGGTGTTTACTCATTTATGATCTTATTATATGAATGATGGCCAGATGCTTGCTAGCTAACGGAGATGTTAGCATACTCACTAGTAATCACAGTTGTTTGTGTCACATAGGTGTATGTTTGTTTAGTTTACTAGATCACCCTTTGCCTCAGGAGTGCATTTTTACTATTAGTAACAGAATTTTGTCAGTTAAGGTTAGGGATAGTTTTTGTGAGATGTATGTAGTTTATTATATGACCCATGTGTAATTTGTTTTGTCTGAATAGCGTCTGGTATAACAACTAGCCTTGATGTTCGATCTTACCTGGTGTTGTATGATACTTGTCTTTTGTGCAGGTGAAGGTCAGTTGATTGTTGTTGTCATAAAATGTTAGCTCCGGGATGACAGCACGCTAATCGCTAATGGGGCGGGACGCAGTGATAGGTGGGAACAGCTGATGGTTGTTAGCTCTTAAACTATAACGGCTAATGGTAGCGGGTGCGGTGCTAGCAGCTGCAGACGGAGCCCCAGACCAGTGGTCCCTGCACCCCACAACCGGCGTTGTCAATGTGAGCCGTCTGCCTGATGGCCAGGAGGTTCCGCATCCACATGTCGCCCCTCTGCAGCTCCGGTCCAAAACTTCAGTGTCCGCCTAAAGTTTCCCACTCGCTCCAATAATGTATTTGATCACTATTTTGTGCCTTCTCATTGCCAGTTTCATTGAAAACAAATGCACATGGTGTGGGGGGGGTTTAAGTGTGGGTTTTATGACAGTGAATATGTAGCTACGCAAGTAAACACCATCCAATCCATTTTTATTTATAAAGCAACAAATTTAAATAAACACAAGGGTTTCCAAAGTGCTGTACAGTAAAATAAACACAATAAAAAGGTAATAAGATAAAATACCAAGATAATAACACAACTAAACATAATAAATAAACTGTCCACCCCAGATAAAATATCCATGCACATAAAATCAACAACCTACACGGTGTAAAAAGTCAAAGAAAAGAGGTGGGTTTTAAGAAGGCCATGGCCTGAGTTTGTGAGCTGCACTTGAATTTCCAGTCATGTCACAGTCACTGTGCACATTGCATCCTTTGAGCTGCCTGTAATACAAAGTATGGCCGTTCCTGATTTGTACTGACACGTAATTAGTGCAGGATATCGAGTTGCCTGCTTGCGTGACAACTTGCTTGAAAAGGATGTCCCCATTTAAAAGGCTTCCCTCCCACAGTGTCTTTGTAGCTTTTGATCACTACGGGTCTCAGGGCAAAGTGAACTGCTTCTCTATACATTAATGTAACCCCATCACCACCACCCTGACCCCCTCCACCCAGCACAAATCCAACACAGGATGGCCCATGACTCATTAACACTATAATTGGTCCAGCAGCTCAAGTGTCTGGGCGGATGGAACAAAACAAAGGTCTAAATCAAGACAGACGAGGTTTGTCCACCTCCCGAAAACATTCCTGACATAGTTCAACTTGTTCACAAAATGGCAAATAATCTGTCCAACAGGGTGTGAAATTAGTAGAGATTAGTTCTTCCTGCTCGTCTGTGCTTTCTAGACCAGACAGGCTCTGTTCTTATTGGTGGAAGCTTGTGAAAGAACTTCCTTTTCCCTCCTTCACACTGTCATCACTTTAATTAGCTTGTTCTTCTTTGTTTGGCTGCTGTCAGAGGAGGAGGGCAGCAGAGTACTGAGGGCTGGATCTCATTGGTCTGTCCTCCCAAAGGTCAGAGTGGTTCTCACTTGGCACAAAAAGCAAACATGGGAACACTTAAGATGGAGAATTTCTTCACAATGCCTCTTGGGAGAAAACACATTAGAAGTGACTGTTGAGGCTGCAGAATTAATCTGGAGAGATTTCTCACAGAATGAATGTAAAGACAAGTTTGTTTGTTTTCTTTTTAATTAGAATAAGTTCATCATATTTTTTGGGGTTTTAGTCATTGTGACTCATGAACTTTGAAAGGGTGGTTTCTCTAAAGTTAAAACTTGAGAATCAAAAGTAATACAGTCACCACTTGCTTACATTAGTTTGAGCTAGAGGCAGTTATAACAAGCACAATATTTTATTTTAAGACGTGGAAAGAGCCTCTGTGACCTGACCCATTGGTTTATGGACATTTCAGACCTCAAGTTTGGTATTTGACAGTTGCATTACTTGGAGCCACAAGTGACGTATTTAGGGGAAAAGTGTGGTTGCTGGGGGAAGAACAATAGATTGAAACCGTGGCTGCATTAAGATAACTGGACACAGTTTGGCAGTGCGCAGAATTGTCCCCAATTTCTATGTGCTGTGTGTCTATTCTTTTACAGCACTGAAGTAAAATAAGGTTGTTTGTCTGTGACTCAAAAATGTGTGCTTGATGTGTGCTGTTCATTTTAATGTCAGCAGCACATTCCGAATTCATTCCAAAATGAATTTACATCAATACATGGTCAACAGTGAGACTACGGAGGGCCACCACAGTGTGTTTAATCGATGGCAAAACACCATCTCATATCGCATGTTTTCTAATGTCTGTAACAGTTAGTTGGGGTTCAGCAGAGTGGACTTCTAGCTGGGATGGTACAGATCAGTGACATGTTTAGTGAATTTGGCTACTTTTGGGGAAAAGACACAAAGGATCATGTTTAGTCATTTATGACTGTAATACAACTGTAGACCTGGTACAAATTTATACCAATGTTCAGAAGAATATCAGTATAATCCTCATTAAATTGTGACATCACCTCATACAGACTGCTGTTTGATCAGGAAAGTCATTATTTAAACGTTTTTTTTCTCTGTATCAAATGAAGATTCTGTCTGGTGGCAGTTTCTCCATCTATTAGTTGATCAGCTGATCAGTAATCAGTAGTTTCAGTGTTTACCCTTGGCCAGAAATGGCCAAAGGGGAATTGTTACAGAAATGGTTTAAGCAATGAACTGAACTAGTTTGTTTTTTGGGGTAAGTTGCAGGATCTCACACCTGTGGCACAGTGGATTGTGCTCAGCAGCCCATAATGCTCTCTACCTTAGTGACTCCAGTCAAGAGATTAACATACAGGTGGCTCCATCCTGTTCTTGGTCAAGTGCAGTCTGAACGGACGAGGGAGACACGAGGTGTGGGGGACTGACAGGAGATCTGAGTGACGGAGCCAGAATGATCTCAGTGACTCAAAACAGACTGAGAATATGAGGGCATCATGAGGAGGAGCAGAGAGATGACAGGATGGATTGAATGTGCAGGTGTTTTGGTGTGTGTGCTGTTTGGAAGTGTCCCCACATTCTTGGTAAGATAAGCTGCTAAAGTTACAGCGTGTCTTTGTCTGGAACCCAGACAGGTTTTCAGCTCTTTGAACTGAAACCAAAGAACAGGAAGTTTGTTGTGAATGGCTGCAGGTCAATGGAGAAGAAACTGTGGAAAAAGAGGTCATACACTTGGAGATAAATATGTTCATTCAAAGGCTAAAAACATAATTGGACAATTTTCCTTCAGTGTCCCATTTATACTGCGTGTTCTTTAACTTGATTTTTCAAGTTTATCCATTTCATGCTCTGTATCTACATTTTGAGGACAATTAATTAAACTCATTAGTTATTATTACTGATTTATAATGGGTGAAAAAACTGTGATTCAGATTGTGTGCCTTCAAAGATCATCCTTATCTTTTTGCCACATCACCCAAGGCTACCTACAGAGCAGTGAATATGTATCTCATTTAGTGAGAACCTTAGAATTAATTGCCCTTTCTTCTATTTTGTATATAACCTACTGATATATCTGATTTTAATTATACCCCCACTCAGCAGGGATGCAGTAATATGAGGAACTGTCTGTCCGAGATTTTTGTCCAACAAATTGCACCCAAGTCTTTTAAAATTTTGGCACACATTTTCTTTTCCAGTAGGAGAGGTCCAGCACACAGTTTGATGGCTGAATTTGTTTTTTGGATTTTTTAAAAGAATTTTTGAATATTTGAACTCAGATTTGTCCACCTGATTGCTCTAAGACAGGGGTGTCAACTCATTTTAGTTTAGGGGTCACATACAGCCTAATATGATTATAAGTGGGCCGGACCAGTAAAATAATATAAATGACAGGATAAGAACTTTTGAGTTAAAAAACATAACATGAACAATATGAACAACCTGAAAATTCATTAGTAAAATAAGTGCAATGTAACAATATTATGCCTTTGTTTATCATTTATACATGTGAATCACAACTTGGAGATCGCAGGTGGATCTACAAATACACAAAACATTAAATAACAGGAAGGAATATTATTAAAATTCCACATAGCCTCTCTTAAGACATTTTCAGGTATTCACATTTTTTGTAAAGGGCTAGTCTGTAAATGAACACATTTTGGGTAATTTTACTTTTTTACACTTGTTGAATTATGTTGAATTGAATTATACACAGTCAAATCTTACACACATTTTTTTAGCAGCTTTAAAGAAATCAGTCAATTTTTTATGTTTGGATGTTTGTTTAGTGTTGTTTTTTTTAATGAGAATCTGTAAAATATAGCCTTTTTTAGAATCAGCGGTAACTATATTTATTCTCATTCCCTACATTGGTCCAAGTAGTTTTCCCTCTTGAGTCTTTATTTTTATTTTTAAAAAATATTTAACCCAACATATGCAATCATCTTTCTCTCAAGCATGAAATGTTTTTGATTTTTCCCTGTTAATTGTAGATATTTTTCCTCTAGAGGGCGATGTTTGTCAGCAGTAGCAATTGATGTGTGCAGGGGCGTGAAAGTCGAGGGAAGGTTTGCTTGTCTGGAGCACAGACGTGTGTTCAAGTGTCCTGAGTAGATTGAGCTGAACAAATGGATAAATAATGTACCATTAGTTTGTGCTCAGGATGGCCTATTCTCTGCTTTTATGCTCAGGAACAGGGGAACATGACTGACATGAGGATGGAACATTAGCCTTGGAACAAACAACTATCTTGGTATCTCTGTTAAATTCAACACCACAGAAATGGACATGACTGTTGTTTTTGTTTTTTTGTTTTTTAGGGCTTTAGGCAACAAAATGTGTTGATATGCAATGTCAGTCTCTTTTATTTCTTTGCTGTCATATTATTAATTTATTGAATCTCAGGCTAAAAATAATAATGAAACTTAAATTGTAGTGTGTCAGAAATGGAGAAGCCCATAAGCAGCAGATTGGCTCTTTATGCTGCCTGTAGAAAATAAAATTTCTTCCAACAATAAATCTAAGGTGCCATATGGTGCATATGCCAGATTTGCAGGCTGTCCTCCAGCCAATAAATCATGTGTCACAGTAATGATAAACACATCCAACAGTAGAGCATGGCTCAGGTTTTATTATCGGCTTATTTTTTGTTATAATAGCCTTTGAAGTGGAGTTGTTTGATTCA